>NW_027362994.1:80000-290000 GCF_046119375.1 Phyllobates terribilis
AATAGGGCCAATTATGCTAATGACACTGGGCTCAAACTCTGTCAGAGCTTCAACTGAGTGTGATCCGATTCTCTCGCAGCACAGATATGGAGAAGATGGAGAACTTAATTTCTCCATCTTCTCCATAGTCTCTGTGAGTGTTCATCGGACTGCACTTGGATGACATCCGAGTGCAGTCCAATGTTTTACGTGCACCCATAGACTTGTATGGGTGCACATGGTCCGAATATCGAATGAGATTATTTTCTCATGCCAATAATCGCACTGTCCCATAGTATAACATAGAGCCGAGTCCTATCCGATAAAACATCACATAGCATTCGGCCGTGTTATACGACAGTGTGAGCGAGCCCTTAGAGTCAAGGAATATTTACATGTAGATGATGATATTACTCTCCAAGTGTATATTTTTTTAGGCGAGTTCATAGTAAATGCTTTGCATTTTTGACATGTGATCAACTAAAGAACAAGAAACGGAAAATAGTTTGGAGGACTTGCATGTCCTTTTTTATTTATTATGAGAAAATCATAAAAGATCCCGTTTTTTAACCATGCTGTGACTTTCTGCTGAGGGAGAGGGAGAGAGCTGCCCTATTCAGAGTCTGTAATAAGACCTGCTGACAAAAGTGTTGAAGATACAGTCTAATGTGAATTAACAATGAAAAAAAGTTAATTTAACAAATGGCTTGTATTTTTTTTAATACAAACTTTTTTGTCTTTACAGCTCCTTTAAAGGGAATCTGTCATCAGGTTTTTGCCACCTAATCTGAGAGCAGCATAATGTAGGGTTAGAGGCACTGATTCCAGTAATGTGTCACTTACTGGGCTGCTTAGTGTTGTTTTGATAAAATCATTGATTTGTCAGAAGGTAATTATCACTAGATGACTAGTAAGTTCTGTAGGACCCCACCCCCATCACTGATCAGTAGATTTCTGTGTACAATGAGCATGGGCAGAAAGCTGCCAATCAGTGGTGTGGGTGGGGCTATACAGAGCGCAGCATTCAGAGAGCTGCTAGATCTGCAGCAGATAAAACAAAACGGTGATTTTCTCAAAATGACAACAAGCAGCTGAAAAAGTGACACATCGCTGGAATCAGGGTATCTGCCCCAATATTGTGCTGCTCTCAGATGAGGCAGCACAATTAATATTATGCCAAATTAATTTCCCGTGAACTATCACATGATCTATCACAGGGGATCATGTGACATGTCACGTGATAAATCAGGTGTGTGGAGGGGGCCCGCGCCTTCTAAACTGCCCGGGGCCCTTGCTACTCTTAATCCACCTCTGCCTATATCCCCGGAGCGGCCTGGATGCCCAGTATGCCGGCGAGTCGCATACCTTGGGCGACTTTAAAGAAAGGCTGTATAGCCTGTTCAAAGTTTATCCCCTGACAGAAGAACAGAAGGTAAGCATACTGATAGGGCAGTTAACTGGTGCGGCCCAGCGGGAGGTAAAGTCTTGGACAGCTGAGGAGAAAAGGACTGTAAGGGGGGTTCTGACCCGTCTACGGGACACCTTTGATACCCGTACCTCAGCAGAAATCAAAATGCGGTTCTATGGATGTAAGCAGCGAGCTCAAGATAGCATCCGAGATTATGCCCTAAATTTACAGGAAGCCTTGGGGGCAATTAAGCAAGCTGACCCTGGCAGCGTGCAGGATACAGATAAACTATTGACTGACCAGTTCATAGAAGGTCTGCTGTCCAGCGCCCACAGAACCCAGCTGCGCCTCATGGCCCTACAGAACCCCGATTTGACTTTTGCACAGTTCAAAGATAGGGCCATCCGGGTGCTCCGAGAACCTGCACCGGGTGGCGCTGTAGCTTCCCGGCGCCCTGCCATCCCTTACCACCAGGGGGCGGCGCCCTATCCCGCAGACCTTGTGGGGGCTGATGCGCAGGCCCTAAATCCATCCCCGCCTGCAAACCTGCACCATCAGGTCCAAGAACTAACAAAGAGTGTTGCTGCATTGACCAGGACCATACAGTCATTACAAATGGACCCGTCAGGACCAATCAAGCTGGCTTCCAGTCCGGAGGATGTCCCGTGGCGTCGACGGAGGAGGATCCCGTCGTTCAGAGGGAGGCCCGCCGATCATTACACTGAGGATGGACAGCCGATTTGCCGCTGTTGCAGCTAGCCGGGACACGTAGCCAGGTACTGTACTTTAAATGGGTCCGACCTGGGGCAAAGGGCCAACCCCCAGGCATAAGGTCATCAGGCCCATCTAATTGGCGTGATAAGTACGTAGGGGGACGCCCGGTTTTACCCGTAGTGCTGGACGGTATACCCATAAGTGCACTGCTGGACACCGGGTCCCAAGTGACTACCATCCCCTATGTACTTTTCAAGCAGTACTGGAGTGACACTGATATAACTCGTTATCCAGACGATGACTTGAGCATCATCGCCAGCAATGGTCAACCCGTGCCGCAGGTGGGGTTCAGAGAGATGACCATTAAGATTGGTAAACTTGAACTGCCGGCACAGGGAGTGATCATTGTGGACATTGACCGTCGAGAAAGTCACCCTAAAATAACCTTGGGTACTAATGTGATTGAAAATTGTCTTTCAGAAGTAATTGTAATTTTGCAGCAGGTGGCGATGAATGCAAGCTCCAGCCAACAGAGGGTCCTCCAGAAGGAGATAAGAGCCCTGATGAGATGGCAACAGGTAGAACTGTCTGGTGGTGAGATCGGTAGCGTGAGGATGAGCGACCCGTTCCCCATTGCCATGCCCCCCAAAAGTGAAATGATCTGGTGTCGGACTGCAATCGGGTTAAGAGGGAGAGACTACCAAGCCATGGTAGAACCCGTGTACTCAGACAGCAGGCCCACCATTTTGACAGCCCGGGGGGTGGTCGATGTCCGCCATGGAAGGGTGCCCGTCCGGATCTTAAACTTTGGGGAAAGGGAAGTACACTTGCCCCGGTACGCTACACTAGCCAAATTGTATACTGTTGAACACAATGCTGTCAGGGCCATGGAACCCTTGCCTCCATCTCCCCAGGCGGAGGGTAATGGTTCCCAGAAACCCAAGGAGGACTGGTGCCAGAAACTCCACGTGGGTGCTGACTCCACTCCCTTGCACCAAAAACTTGGAGTCTATCGGGTGGTTCAAGAGTACGAGAGAATCTTTAGTAAGCACCCGCTAGACTTCGGCAGAGTGAAAGGGGTAGAACACCACATCCCCACGGGGAGCCACCCACCAATAAAAGAAAGATACAGACCTGTACCACCCCGCACGCTATCAGAACGCAAAGGGCATGCTGAGAGAAATGAAGGAAGCCGGGGTCATTAGAGACAGTTGTAGCCCCTGGACAGCCCCCTTGGTTCTGGTAAAAAAGAAAGACTGTACTATGAGAATGTGCGTGGACTATAGAGAAGTCAATCGTATCACCCATAAAGACGCATACCCGTTGCCTAGAATAGAGGAGTCTTTGGTCGCACTAAAATCAGCTAATTTCTTCTCTACTTTGGACCTTACTAGTGGGTACTGGCAGGTTCCTGTGGCAGAGGCTGATAAGGAGAAGACCGCCTTCACCACCCTGATGGGATTAAGTAAATTCAACTATATGCCGTTCGGGCTCTGCAACGCACCCGGGACCTTCCAGAGGCTGATGGAATGCTGTCTAGGGCACCGAAACTTTGAGACGGTCCTACTTTACCTGGACGACGTGATTGTCTATTCGAAGACTTACGAGGACCATCTAAAGCACCTGGCCGAGGTGTTCGAGGCCCTGGCAGGCTTTGGCATGAAAGTGAAACCCTCCAAGTGCCATCTGTTAAAGCCGAAGGTACAGTACCTGGGACACGTGGTGAGTGCAGAAGGAGTAGCCCCCGACCCTGACAAAATCATGGCAATAAAGAACAGGCCAAGCCCCTCTAACATAAAAGAAGGGAGGCAGTTCGTCGGGTTGGTAGGCTACTACCGAAGGTTCATCCCCAGGTTCACCAAGATGGCAGCCCCTATGCAGGACCTCCTTATAGGACAATCTAAGACCAGAAGCCAAAAGCCACCCTTCAAGTGGGACAAGCCGGAAGAGGAGTCCTTCCGCCAGCTGAAGATGGCCCTAACGGGGGATGAGATCCTGGCATACCCTGATTATGGCCAGCCTTTTATCCTCCACACAGACGCCAGTAATGTGGGGCTGGGAGCCGTACTGTCACCGAACCAACAGGACAGAGAAAGGGTGATCGCGTACGACAGCCGAGAGAAACCCGGAGAATTACAGCTCCTTTAAGCTGGAGTCCTTGGCAGTGGTGTGGGCCGTAACAGAACGTTTCAAGCATTACCTGGCCTCTGTGAAGTTCACTGTGTACACGGACAACAATCCGTAGACACATCTGGACAATGCGAGACTTGGTGCCCTAGAGCAGCGGTGGATGGCCCGGCTAGCAAACTATGACTTCACCATCAAGTACCGGGCAGGCCGAGCCAATGCCAATGCAGATGCCCTATCGAGAATGCCCCACTTGCCCGATGAGGGAGAAGATCCAGATGAGTTGGAGGAAATAGAGCTCCCTGCATTCCACCGGTACGGAAGGAAGGAAGGTACCAGCCAGAAGACGCCCTTGATGCCCACCGTCACCAGGCAGCCTCTTGAGCTGGTAGCTCTGGACCATGTGAAACTGGCTCCAAGCCGGTCGGGCTACGTCTATGCCCTGACAATAGTGGACCACTATTCCCGGTTCCTGGTGGTGGTTCCTGTTAAAGACTTGACAGCCCAAACAGCGGCCAGAGCCTTCCAACAACACTTCTGCCATCCACACGGGTATCCGGAACAGGTCTTGACAGATCAAGGTCCAGCGTTTGAGGCTGAAATCTTCCAGGAGTTCTGCAACCTCTACGGCTGTAAGAAGATTCGGACAACATCTTACCACCCACAAACCAACGGGCTATGTGAGAAAATGAATAATATCGTCATTGATCTCCTCAAAACGTTGCCCCTGGAAGAACGCAGCCTGTGGCCGGAGAAGCTGCCAGACCTGATAGACTTATACAACCATATCCCGGTGAATGCTACAAATTGCACCCCGGCTTACCTGATGAGGGCAAGACCAGGTAAGCTGCCGATAGACCTGGAGATGGGAGTCCTCCCCACCTCCCCAGACGCGGACTGGGATACGGAACGGCGGCTACAGTACAAGAAGGTACAGGAGAATGTGGAGAGGAGTCTGGCTCAAGCGAGAGAAAAGCAAGAGAGGCTCTTCAACCAACACGCCCCTGCTGGTCCCCTGGAACCTGGTGAGCAGGTCCTGAAGCGGAAGAGAAGGCTTCACAAGCTAGATGACCAGTTGGAGAGCGACCCGTACACAGTACTGCAGTCCAACCACAACAACCCGAAGGTATGTGTAATTGCCAAGGATGGAGGAGAAACCACTAGCACCGTCTCCAGAGACCACCTAAAAAGGTGCCCCAAGCAACTACAGAGTGCAGGAGAAGATCAAGATGACCTTGAACCCGCAGAAGACAAGAAAGAAATGATCAGCACAGTTCTTGGAGAGTTCCCCCGGTCCTGGACTCGGATAAATGATGCAATAGTGGTACCCGTCCTACACTTCCTTCAACCAACCCAGCAGGAACCTACAGGAGAGCAGGAGGAATCAGAAGACCAAGCAGCCCTAGAGGCAGAAGAACCCATGCCAGCAGCCCAGGAGAGTCAACCCTCTGCTGACAGTGAGCCTGCCATACCTGCGGTAAGCCAAAGGACCCGCAGATAGCTGCCTGCACTGCCTGTAAACCCAGCTAGTAGCTGTACCCTGAATGCTAGTGGGGAAAGTCAGGTTAGACCACCACCAGACAGTGGGTTACGCAGGTCAACCCGGAGCACTAGGGGGCAAATACCAGCTCGCTGGAAGATCTAAATGCTGTATATTGTAAATGTTTTATGTTTGTTGCCTGGTTGCTAATTATGTTTTTCCAGTCTTTCTAGTTCATGGACTAACAGGTTATGGACGCTGAATAACCGGAACTGTCTTGTAGATAGTTGCACTTGGTGCCCTCTTTCGAAGATGGCCACGGAAGAAAAATCTGTCCGGTGTGGCCTCCTTGTGGCCCAAAGTAGAGAGCTCAGCCTTGTCGCCACGCCCAAGGCGAGGAACTTGGGGTTTATGGAAACAGGTCCCCACACCGTGGAAAACTTCACACCTTGTTGGGTGACATGGACACCCGTCACGGAAGCGCCGTGACCTCAAGGACAAAATATAGTTGTATATATGTTATGTTGTCATTTATACCCTGCATTTGTGTTTCCTGTTTAGTCCGGAGTAATAAATTTTACTAGGGGAGAATGTGTCACCCCAGGCCTGGATGCCACAAACAATAATCTGTGTCTGAGAGCAGGAGGGAGGTCCCCTGGTTAGGGACAATTAGCATACAGCACCTCCTGTCCCAGGCCAGCAGGGGGAGCTGGCTGCCCCTATAAAAGCTGGAACTGGGGGCAGGGTTAGAGAGAACTGGAAGACCTAGCTCAGGAGTGAGACTAGTCCCAGAGAAGGAGGGACAGTTCAGCTGTAGCTGAGGAGTCCGTGAGGCAGAGGAGAAACTGCAAGCCAGGGACAGAGATGACGAGAGCCGGTCCTGGAAGAGAACCAATCTACCGGGCATTGGGGTCCGGGGCTGTCAGGGTTACAAGCCCAGCAGCAGAGAACCAACCTGCGAGGGATTTCAGGTCCCTTGGCCTAAGAAGCCTGGAGGCTCCGCCACACAGAGGGACCAGTACAGCGAGGAGCAAGCAACAGGTACCCAAGGCCCTAGTCGCATGCCATACAGGCGAGAAGTACACGGCCAGCTCAGAGACGTGGGCTATTACACCACGAAAAGGGGGATAGTCAGAAAGAGCATAGAGAGAACGGTAGGCCTACACACTCACCCTGACCAGTGGGGCTCGCCCGAATGCTCTCAGACACCCAGGCCCATTCCTAACCGGTACTGTTGGGTCATTAATAATATCTACAATAAAGACCCTGAACTGTTTGAAGCGGACTCTGAACTCTTACTATTGCGGCCTGCACTATCACCCCCAACATCCACCTACACTGCCCTGAGGCTACACTCTTCCCGTGGGGAGTTATCCTACACCTGTGCTGCACACCAACACCAGCCTCAGCAGTCTGCCTCGCAGCGGCGGTTATCCCTGACCGCAATCCACGGGTGGCGTAGTCGGACATTCAAAACACTGATAAATAGACTGCCACCATTTGGTCTGACCACCCTGAGCCACGGGATCGGGTTGCCACTACTACCCCCATCAGCACCGTACACTAGAAGGCCCGGTTCCGTGTACCCCACGGCCCAGGGGGCGAGTCATGTGCATCAAATTATACATACACATATGGGGCAGTGGGGCTTCATACTATATACAGGTGCTTCTCACAAAATTAGAATATCATCAAAAGTTAGTTTATTTCAGTTCTTCAATGCAAAAAGTGAAACTCCTATATTATATAGAGTCATTACACACAGAGTGATCTATTATATAGAGTCATTACACAGAGGGATCTATTATATAGAGTCATTACACACAGAGTGATCTATTATATAGAGTCATTACACAGAGGGATCTATTATATAGAGTCATTACACACAGAGGGATCTATTATATAGAGTCATTACACACAGAGGGATCTATTATATAGACTCATTACACACAGAGGGATCTATTATATAGAGTCATTACACACAGAGGGATCTATTATATAGAGTCATTACACACAGAGGGATCTATTATATAGAGTCATTACACACAGAGGGATCTATTATATAGAGTCATTACACACAGAGGGATCTATTATATAGAGTCATTACACACAGAGGGATCTATTTTAAGTGTTTATTTCTGTTAATGTTGATGATTATGGCTTACAGCCAATGAAAACACAAACGTCATTATCTCAGTAAATTAGAATACTTCATAACAACAGCTTGAAAAATGTTTTTAAAATCAGAAAAGTTGGCCTACTGAAATGTATGTTTAGTAAATGCCCTCAATAGTTGTTCGGGCTCCTCGTGCATCAATTACTGCATCAATGCGGCAATGTGGCATGGAGGGATCAGCCTGTGGCACTGCTGAGGTGTTATGGAAACCCAGGTGGCTTTGATAGCAGCCTTCAGCTCATCTGTATTGTGGGGTCTGGGGTCTCATCTTCCTCTTGACAATACCCCATAGATTCTCTATAATAGATTCTCTATGGGGTTAAGGTCAGGCGAGTTTGCTGCCAATCAAGCACAGTGATACTGTTGTGTGTAAACCAGGTATTGGTACTTTTGGCAGTGTGGACAGGGGCCAAGTCCTGCTGGAGAATGACATTTCCATCTCCATAAAGCTTGTGGGCAGAGGGAAGCATGAAGTGCTGTAAAATGTCCTGGTAGACGGCTGCGCTGACTTTGGTCTTCATAAAACATAGTGGACCTACACCAGCAGATGACATGGCTCCCCAAACCATCACTGATTGTGGAGACTTCACACCAGACCTCCAGCAGCTTGGATTGTGGCCTCTCCACTCTTCCTCCAGACTCTGGGACCTTGATTTCCAAATGAAATGCAAAATTTACTTTTCATCTGAAAACAACACCTTGGGCCACTGAGCATCAGTCCAGGTCTTTTTCTCTTTGGCCCAGGTAAGACGCTTCTGGCGTTGTCTATTGGTCATGAGGGGCTTGACACAAGCAATGCGACACTTGTAGCCCATGTCCTGGATACGTCTGTGTGTGGTGGCTCTTGAAGCAATGACTCCAGCAGCAGTCCACTCCTTGTGAATCTCCCCCAAATTTTTGAATGGCCTTTTCTTAGCAATCCTTTCAAGGCTGCGGTTATCCCAGTTGCTTGTGCACCTTTTTCTGCCACACTTTTTCCTTCCACGTCCATTAATATGCTCGGATACAGCACTCTGTGAACAGCTGCTTCTTTAGCAATGACCTTTTGTGGCTTACCCTCCTTGAGGAGTGTGTCAATAACTGCCTTTTGGACATCTGTCAAGTCAGCAGTCTTGCCCATGATTGTGGAGCCTACTGAAACTGACTAAGGGACCTTTTTAAATGCTTAGGAAGCCTTTCCAGGTGTTTCTTGTTAATTCTAATTTACTGAGATAATGACTTTTGTGTTTTCATTGGCTGTAAGCCATAATCATCAACATTAGCAGAAATAAACACTTAAAACAGATCACTCTGTTTGTAATGACTCTGTATAATATATGAGTTTCACTTTTTGGATTTAAGAACTGAAATAAATTCACTTTTTGATGATATTCTAATTTTCTGAGAAGCACCTGTATGTAGCAGTGCGGCAATTATACTATATACAGTCAGGAGTATAAGTACTTGATACACTGATAATTTCGAAAGTTTTTCCACCTACAAAGAATGAAGAGGTCTGTTTTGTTCTACTTAACTGCTGCAACTTGGACCTTTAACAGGATTTATATTTCACCTATGAGAAAGCATACTATGTGTATTTGGCAGATTAACTCAGGCATGTTTATGATAAACTGAATACCTGGATTGGAGTCCTATTTGTATACAGAATATTGACTATTAATGCTGGCAGAGTAAGTCTTAGGCTATATTCACACTAGGTGTTTTTTTCTGCAGCAAAACATAATCTCTTGGCAGGAAAGAAGTAGCGTCAAAAACGCAGGTTTTGGTGTGTTTTTTTGCAGTGGCTCTTGGTGCATTTTTGGTGCGTTTTTCAGGATCCCAAAGTTCAGCTTTGCTTCCACCATAGACACATGAGAACAGGTCACCATTGCAAGACATATGTTCATGAAAAAGTACACATTACAAATGTAACAGGGGGCGGGTGGGGGGTGAATTGGTCTGGAATGGTTTATCTAAGACCCTGGCAGTGCATTGAATTTGTAGGACACTATTTACTTTCACATTATGGTTTGCCATTGAGTTGCTCAGGCATTGTTCATTTTCACACCTCCCTGGGCCACACGTGTTGTTCAATCTCACACCTAGCTCAACCAATGTTTACTTTGTAGGCATCACTAATTTAATTAAACTGTAATAATCCAAGCTGCTATCTCAGGTGACCAAGACAAGATGGTTTAAACTTGGGAAAATCACAAGAATAAATGTGTGTCACATACTTGCTTTTTTCACTAAAAACGCAGCAAAATGTTCGCACTAGGCTTTTTTTCAGCATTTTTTTCCACCACCCTTTTTTTTAATGGGTGAAAAACGCTGAAACAAGTGACATACTCTATTGCAAAAAGCCATGGAAAGCACAAAATACTGAGGACAAATAAGCAAGCTTTGTGCATGAGATTTCGGAAATCTCATAGACTTTGTTGGTACTGTAAAACGCAGCTGAAAATTTGCATAAAAAAGCCCGCTAAAAAAACGTCTAGTGTGAATATAGCCTTGTATAACGGTTCGCCAATGAGTTAGGATATATGATCACGATGCAGAAATGCTGCGGATTTTTCCTAAGCGTTTCTGCATCTCCCTGGGTTGTCAAGCGCTTTGCCAAGTGATTTTAGCATCACTTGGAAAAGTGCTTGACAACTTGGTCACACTATATAATTCCATGCAACCAGCATGGATTTATATAGTGTGACCAAGTTACCATGCTGCAAATGCAGCATCAATAATGAAAAAAAAGAATAATAATGGTGAAAAATAAAAAAAAAACATTATACTCATCTTCCGATAGTCCTCGATCTTCTTCTCCGGTGCGTCCGGTGTCTTTGGCGGATCACGGTGCTGTAAAAGGACCTTTCATGACGTCATTTAGTCATGTGACAGGTCACGCAACCGCCGATGTCAGCGGTCACGTGACCTGTCACATGACTAAATGGCATCATGGAAGGTCCTTTTACCACCGCGAGCAGCCGAAGAGCCAGCAGCACCGCCGGGAGCAGACAGGGGCCATCAGAAGGTAAGTATATGTTTATTTTTTATTTTAATTCTATTTTAACTACAGGTACTATGGTACCCGGGTCTGGAGGAGAGTCTCTTCATCTCCAGACCCGGGTACCATCCACGCATTGAGTCGCATAATATCCACATGTGTATTTGTAGTCATGCGGATGTTATGCGTTCCAATGCAAGTCAATGGCGGCTAAATCGCAGCGACTCTGCAAAATTAAAGGACGTGCTGCGGATTTTTCCGCAATGATAATCCGCAGCGGAAATCTCCGCGGCATGTGCATAGCACATGCGGATTATCATTGGGGACCATTGCAGACCTATCACCAAGCGTTTTTTAAGTGTTTCCGCAGCGAAAGTTACGCTGCAGAAACGCCTAAAAAACGCATAGTGGGCACACAGCCTTAAAAGTTCTATGGTGAAGAAAAACACGTGAGATAATAAATGCGAAATATACAATATTTCCCATAATATGACTGAGGATATCTTTAGGGTGTATTCACTGTTTTTTCTTCTGCAGCAATAAATGCTGTGTTTTACAGCACCATCTTAGTGAATGACATTTCTGAAATCTCATTCACATGCTGTTTTTTTTGCATTTTTTTAAAATCTGCAGCTTGTCAAGTCTTTCAGAGGTTTTGCAGCATTTTTCACCCATTCAAATGAATGGAAAAAAAAACACAAGTAAAAACACCTGAATTTTAAGCAGCGTTTTTCCTGCCTCCTTTGATTTTTGAGGTAGAAAAAAAATACTGCCAAAATCCAACTTGTGAACACACCTTTATCCTGGTTGTGTTCTAATTGGATATAAAATAGAACGGCCATGATAACATGGGTAGTTAATTGTATGGTGTTTTCACTTTAAATATTACCAGGCCGCATTCTATTTGCGCAGAGCTGCTCCGTGAAGATTCTATCACAAGATTCCGTGATGACATCACAGGTGATGGTGACATCACTGCTCACAGTCGCTATATATGCAATGCACATAGGCTCACCCGTGCCTTTCTTGGCTCTATAGTGACTGATAGCACTTGCAGTTTTTCACTATGGCTGGAATTGTTTTGGACATTCCTCAGGTAAAAGCACTATTGATGATCCTTATGATCAATCGTCCTAACAGTGTGCTTCTACCACCCGATGGCGTCCTCAGCTTCACTCACCGGCTGGTGATGGAGCTAGTAAAGGATTGCCTGACCAAACACCGACAACGTCGTCTAACGTCAGACTATCTGACGGATTTACTTCAGAACATCAGGACATTACTACACCAGGTAAGTGGCGGACACTCTGCACAGAACATCTCAATATTAACAGATAATAATGGAGGGATAGAAGCTTTTTCTTCTAATATATCGTATTTTGCAGACCATAAGACGCACCAAAATTTTTTGGGAGGTAAATAGGAAAAACATTTATTATAATAAAATGGGGGTCTGTCTTATAGTCCGAATTTTCGGTTGCTTACTGAGGGGGGGTGGTGGCAGTGGAGCGAGGTCACAGGAGGCAGAGTCGCTGCTGCAGGAAGTCGGCAGTAGGAGTGGGGCGCTGCTGCGGGCTCCAAGCTGGGAGGAGCGGGGTGTCCAGAAGGTACGAGGCTGCGGGCCCTGGGCTTCAAGGAAATGTTAGCGGTAATTCAGGAGGGGAGGCCCTGCTCTGCTTATTGATTTCTCTGCAGTGGGCTTCAAGAAGTAGGCTGCTGGAGATGGCCAATACGCAGTTTGAGATCTCAGCTCCTCATTGAGCCGAGATCTAAATCTGCACATGCACTGCCTCCAGCGGCCATTTGCCTGAAGCCCACCGCCAGAAATTCAATGGGCAGAGCGGGGACTCCCCTCCTAAATCACCGCTAACATTGCCTTGAAGCCCAGGGCCCGCAGCCTCGCACCTCCTGGACACCCCGCTGGCCCGCAGGAGCGCCCCACTTCTACTGCTGGCTTCCTGCAGCAGTGACCCTACTTCCTGTGACCTCACTCCACCACAGCCATCCCCCTGGTAAGCTACATTCAGACAATTATTATTATTAATAATCTGTCTGATATGCTGGGGTGGAGAGTTCCAGAGTAGGGGGGATGCACGGGAGAAATCTTGTATGCGATTGTGGGAAGAGGAGATAAGAGGAGAGTAGAGAAGAAGATCTTGTGAGGATCGGAGGTTGCGTGCAGGTAAGTACCGGGAGACTAGGTCACAGATATATGGAGGAGACAGGTTGTGGGTGGCTTTGCATGCCAAGGTTAGGGTCTTGAACTGGAGTCTCTGGGTAATGTGGAGCCAGTGAAGGGATTGGCGGAGCGAGGGGAAAAGCCAGGGAATAGCGGGGGGACAGGTGGATTAGTCAGACAGCAGAGTTTAGGATAGATTGGAGGGGTGCGAGAGTGTTAGAAGGGAGGTCAAAAATTTTGGAAAAAAAGGCATCTTATAGTCCAAAAAATACGGTAAAACACAACGAGTCCCCAAATACAGTATGTAGTCATTGTATCTGCAGACAGAGAACCGATGTCACATATAATTTCCGCCTCCATTCTGATCGCTCTCATCTCAAAATTCTCCTTTCCATTTTTCCTTCTTTATAGGCTGAAGAAAGATCTCAGACTGAAGATTTGGCTGTCTTTAAAGAACTGGCCGAAAAAGTCCTGTCTATACTAGAACGCTCATTGGAACGCCCGGTAAGGATCAATATTAATAGACGTATCTTAATCCACCGTATCTGAGGAGACTTTCTGAGAAAAGGTCTGAAGATGGCGCGGGATTTGTATCGTTACAATTGGTGCATCTGTAAATGTTGGTTTAGTCCTTCATGATTTATGTATTTGGTGATTTAGTGAAATCTTCCACATAGTAATTATATATATTATATCTATCAGGAAACAACAGGAGGCGACGCCAAATATGGGCAAAATGTGACCCCGAAAATCCCTGACCCTAATAGGAGTCAGCCGGAGCTGAACAGCGATCTGATTACAGGTGAGCGATCACCCGACCTTCTACAAGGAATGTCCAGATATTACAGAGGACGGAGGATAATGTTAGATTTACTCTCTACTCTGTGTAATGGGAACCTGGCAGCACATTGTTACATATAGAAGTAGTGGTGTGACGGTATAGGCCATTGTCCCCTAATAATAATTGTTTGTAGAAATCCAATGTGCTAGTCAGGAGAAATGTAAAGTAGACACCATATTCAAATTAGAATGGAAGTGCACTGGGGGCGTGAAAGAAGAAATCCAAGTGCAGTGACACGCCCCCAGTGCACTTCCAGGCTAATTTGCAAATCTCTCCTATGTTTCAGCTCTCTTACCATCACTCATATGTGCAGCGTGGGTGGGGGCTTCCTCATTCATGTGATGGAGGGTCCATTCTGCAGTGCTATAGCAAGTAACATGAAATAAATTAAATTTAAATTGCATTACTGCTCTAGAAAATGGGAAAAAATTAAGATACTGAGCACATAATTTGGCCAATTCATGAATGCCCAGCAGCCAATGACAAGGCGATCTTTTTGTTGGAATCCTCTCCTAATGTGAATCCTCTCCTAGGCTGAAGCCTACATTTATATGGGTAGGTAGGATCCTGTTGTAATTAAAACCACCCCGGGCTGATGGGTGGAGATAGGTTCCCAGCAAAAAAGGTCGCCTTGCCGTGACTGCTGGGCATGCATCGAGCAAAAGAAGGTCGCCTTGCCGTGGCTGCTAGGCATGCACCCAGCAAAACAAGGTCGCCTTGTCGTGACTGCTGGGCATGCACCCAGCAAAAGAAGGTCGCCTTGTCGTGACTCCTGGGCATGCACCCAGCAAAAGAAGGTCGTCTTGCCATGACTGCTGGGCGTGCACCCAGCAAAAAAAAAGGTCACCTTGCCGTGGCTACTTGGCATGCACCCAGAAAAAGAAGGTCGCCTTGCCGTGGCTGCTGGCCATGCATGAATTGGCCAAATTATGCGCTAAGTATCTTCCTTTTATCCTATTTTATACAGCAGTAATGCAATTCAAATTTCATTTATTTCATGTTTACATGCTATAGCGTTACAGAGTGCAACTTTGTTAGTTATGTATTTGGATGGCTACTCTTAGTATGCACCTGTTCACACCCATTTTCTTTTCGGAAGTGATGGTCAGTCTTTTGTTATTTATGAAGGGGTTCCTCCATCATTTACATTACATTTATCTATGGATTCCCCGTATATTCTCATATTTAGAATCCCCATATAACGAGTATTAATCCCATTTACAGACATCTTGTCATTTCTCCGTTTTATTGCTGTATTATCTATGTAGGAATAATATCCTCTAATACATTTCATTTCTTCATCATTATTTTAGAAACAACTGAGCTGTCGAATCCTAACAATGGAATTAGTGAGATCCCGGAGATCCAAGAATCCGTAAGTATCATAGAGGGGGATGCGTGTGTGTCATCAGATCATGGGGTGTGAATGACTCGTCCAGTATTATCCCCCATACAATCATGGTACGTCTCTATTCTAAGTGTAGATGACCCTATGGTGTTAATTACATGTGAATTACAGGGAATCTGTCACCAGGTTTATGCTATTTGGTCTGAGAGAAGCATGATGCAGGGACAGAGACCCTGATTCCATGTGTTGATTACTTTACTCGGTGGAGCAGTTGTGATAAAATCACTATTTTTTTCTGCTGCAGAGCTCTGAATGCTGAGTCTTGTATAACCCCGCCCACACCATTGATTGGCAGCTTTCTGTGTACACTGTGCATAGGCAGAAAGCTGCTAATCAGTGGTGGAGGCAGGGGTACAGAGCAATAGGACTACCTGGCTAGACAGATAGTCTTCTAGTGATAATCTACTGATTTTATTGAAACAGCCACACACAGCCTAGTAAGTAACACATCACTGGAATCAGGGTCTCTGCCCCTACATCATGGTGCTTTCAGAATACATAGCAAACACCTGGTGACAGATTACCTGTAAGTCCTCCTCTGTGTGATCTCCCACATTATCCAGAATGTTATAGTAATGTATGATGACCGTTGCAGGACGGCTCCAGGATTTCGTGGGCCCTGGGCGAAAGAGTCTCAGTGGCCCCTTTAACACATACCACGATTCATGATGCACAGATACCGCAGATAAATATATATACATATATGTATATATATATATATATACATATATATATATATATATAGTACAAGCCCGAAGATTTCACTTCTTACATTACATGAGCGATATCTATTGTAAATTCCACAATAACTCAGAAAGCGGCGAATCCTCACAGCTCACAGTGCAGACCGGACAGTAATGTCCTCCACACAGTATAATGGCACCACATAGTCCTCTATACCGTATTATGAGCTCCATATATTGCTCCATATAGAATAATGGACCCCATAAAATGCTCCACGCAGGCTGTGCCCCCATATAATGCCCCATGCAGGCTGTGACCCCACACATAATGCCCCATGCAGGCTGTGCCCCCCACATAATGCCCCATGCAGGCTTTGACCCCCCACATAATGCTCCATGCAGGCTGTGACCCTCACATAATGCCCCATGCAGGCTTTGACCCCCCACATAATGCCCCATGCAGGCTGTGCCCCCCCCCACATAATGCCCCTTGCAGGATGTCCCCCTCCCACATAATGGCCCATGCAGGATGTCACCCCCCATATAATTCCCCATGCAGAATGTCCCTCCTACATAATGCCCCATGCAGGCTGTGCCCCCCACATAATGCCCCATGCAGGCTGTGCCCCCCCACATAATGGCCCATGCAGGATGTCACCCCCCATATAATTCCCCATGCAGGATGTCCCCTCCACATAATGCCCCATGCAGGATGTCCCACCCCACATAATGCCCCATGCAGGATGTCCCCCACACATAATGCCCCATGCAGGATATCCCCCCCACATAATGCCCCATGCAGGATGTCACCCCCCATATAATTTCCCATGCAGGATGTCCCCCCCCACATAATGCTCCATGCAGGATGTCCCACCCCACATAATGACCCATACAGGATGTCACCCCCCATATAATGCCCCATGCAGGATGTCACCCCCCCATATAATGCCCCATGTAGGATGTCACCTCTCACCCCATATATTGGCCCATGCAGGATGTCACCTCTCACCCCATATAATGCCCCATGCAGGATGTCACTTCTCCCCCCATATAATACCCCATGCAGGATGTCACTCCCCCCATATAATGCCCCATGCAGGATGTCACCCCCCATATAATGCCCCATGCAGAATGTCACCTCTCACCCCATATAAAGCCCTATGCTGGATGTCACTCCCCCCCCCCATATAATGACCCATGCAGGATGTCACTTCTCCCCCTCATATAATACCCCATGCAGGATGTCACCCCCCTATATAATGCCCCATGCAGGATGTCCCCCCCATATAATGCCTCATGTAGGATGTCACCTCTTACCCCATATAATGCCCCATGCAGGATGTCACTCCCCCCCATATAATGCCCCATGCAGGATGTCACTTCTCCCCCCCATATAATACCCCACGCAGGATGTCCCTACCTCCCCCCCATATAATGCCCCATGCAGGATGTCACTTCTCCCCCCATATAATGCCCCATACCTCCATACATAAAAAAAAAAATCAAATGCTCACCTCACTGCTCACCAGCTGTGGAGAGGTAAGTATTGTGCCGGCCGTGGTCCTGGGCAAGCATTGAGGGGGGGGGGAGCAAGGCCCGCCTACTCAGGGCCCCGGCACTTGCCTGGGTGTGCTGGGTGCTAGCGCCAGGTCTGCCCAGCGTCCGGTTTGTATCCTCCCAACATCATATCAGTGTAAATCATCTGGGACATAATATGGGGGGAGAAGTTTTTGCATCTGTAACTTTTTTCCTGCATCTTCAATAAATCAGTATTATTTCTTATTCTTTTATAGAGCGTGATGGATTCATTGGTTCCGGCGAGAAAGCCGCATATGACCGACTATGAAACTTCCAAACTCATCAGCAGTGGAAATTTTGGGTGAGATTTCTGTTGCCATAATCCACATTTCTCAGGGTTCCCTATGACAATGCTTCTGCCCCTGCACTCTGCCATTCAGTGTTATCATAGGGAAATTATGTGATCTGTAGCAAATCAAACTGCAAGGAAAGTGATTTAAATAATATAATTACATATAATATAATATATAATAATATAATATTATTACATTCGCCTGTGCTAGACTCTCATCTGTTCTTATGCTGCCTCCTCCACCTGAGCTTTTCTGCTCTCCACTCTGATCTTTGTTTTGATGGGGGGGCTCCATTATGAAGCTGATCAGAGAAGTTGGCTACACATGGTCACATGAAGGGTGACACCATATTGACGTCAATGACATCTACACCCTCCACCATGACCATGTGGGCCCAATCACTGGCCTCAGCAGCAGAAGAGAGCCCTGGAGCACATTCATTTTGGACCAATTTTATTTGCACTAAATTGTATTTGGTCAGTTATAGCGAATCTGCCCAAAGAGAATTTCGATAGATTCTCGTATCTATAATGTGACCTGGGTGATGGCTCCGGCAGAAGTGGCATTGTGGAGACCTCGCATAGGTGATCTATGTAGTGCTATTTTATGTATTTCTAGATGTGGATTTATAGTGGCGGCCAGACTTCTAGTATTAAACATATGCAAATTGTCTCTTCTGAGAGGAAGCAAACTAGAACTCCACCTACAGGAAGTAGCAATCCTAAAAGTCAATATCGACCCTTTAACAAGCCTTGTCACATGACTTAGGATAATAGCCAAAACCAAAATCTCAATTTGCAGGAACTGTGTTCTGGGGTACTGCCCCTCTTCAGTGCAAAGTGTGAGATATGGTTTGACTGGGTGAGAGGTGTCTGACCGGTATCCAAGGGGTTGACATTTCTCCTTGCGGACATGAGGAGACTTTTAAGCCACAATGCTCCTCTGGGAAATAGGATGGCTACTTCCCATAGGTGGCACTAGGGTGCTAGTTCTCTTCCTCTCTGAAAAGAGACAATTTGCATATTTCCCAGAAGAGCATTGCAGCTTAAAAGTCTCCTCACCTTGACATGCTTAACATGGCTTTTTCCGCAAGGAGAAACGTTACCGCTTGGATCCCGGTCAGATGCCTCTTACCCAGCCAAACCATATCTCACACTTTGCACTGATGAGTGCTTGTACCCCAAAACATAATGTCCGAAAATTGAGATTTTGGTTATGGCTATTATTCCATGTCATGTGATAAGGCTCGTTAAAGGGTCGATATTGACTTTTAGGATTACTACTTCCTATAGGTGGCACTAGAGTTCTAGTTCTCTTCCTCTCCGAAGAGACAATTTGCATATTTCCCAGAGGATCATTGAGGCTTAAAAGTCTCCTCACCTTGACAAGCTTAACATGTCACTCTCCGCAAGGAGAAATGTTACCAGGATACCAGTATTAAACATATAATGATTTCTATAGATGGATTATTAATAAGGATTTATTATAACCGATGGATTCTCCTTCTCTCCAGGGCCGTCTACTTAGTGCATCATAAAGACTCACACCAGACCTTTGCTATGAAGAAAATGGCTAAGCGGAACCTAAATACTGCACAGAGATTGGAATGGGCCTTTCTGGAGAGGGACATCTTAACATTTGCTGATTGTCCCTTTGTGGTCTCCATGCTCTGCTCCTTTCCAACTAGATCTCACCTGTGTATGGTCATGGAGTATGTAGGAGGTAAGACACATCTATTGTATTATATTCAGCCCATGTCTGCTTTCATCTTATCACTGCTCATATCATTAGGACATTGTTGGTTACATCCCCACAGAGCATTTACTATAGGTTATCTATTACCAAGATGCTCGTAAATTCATTGATCTTGGTGCAGGGGCGCTATGGGGCTCATCAGTCGAAGGGGGTCTGTCGACGCTCGGCAGTGGGCAGCATCCCTCCACCTGTCATCACAATTTCAGCGGTATTTGCTTCTTCAAGGAGGTGGGGCTGGTGGGGGCAAAAATACTGAGTAGGTGGCTAGTAGGGGCCAAAATACTGAAAGGGGGCCGTATGACTAGATATGGGGGGACTGTGAATGCTGAGTGGAGGTCATCATATTAAGTGGGGTGCTGTGGGGGTCCTCACTCTGTATGGAGGCCCCCATTCTGTGTGGGGACATCATACTGAGTGGGGAGTTATGCGGACCATTATATTGTGTGAGGGACTGTGGGAACCATTATCCTGAGTGGGAGGGTTGCTGTGGGTGCCATCACACCGAGTAGGGGGTTGTGGCTGGCCTCCTTCTAAGTGGTGGCCTCCTTAGGAGGATTCACTGTGGGGATACCATACTCATTGAGTGTGGGTGTGGGCATTTTTGGGAGCATCATACTCTAAAATGGCCATAAAAGTTGTATTGCTGGTGAGAACACCAAGCTGCTTCAACAGGGATATAAATATATTTCTTTTTTATTTTTTAGGGTGGGGGGCAATTACAACTTTTGATATGGGGTCTTGTGATTTCTATGTACGCCACTATCTGTGTGATCTCCCCAGGATGTTTCCGCTCACTGCTCATTATACATCATGGTTATCTGCTCGTGGTATATCATGGTCATCTGCTGTATAAACCCCTCACTGGTCATATTTCCTTTCTTCTATAGGTGGAGACTGTGGGACCCTTCTAAGCACCAGGGGTCCTTTCTCTGTCCCCATGGCCCGCTTGTACTTTGCAGAGGCGGTACTTGCCGTGGAATACCTGCATAGTTACGGTGTGGTGCACAGAGACCTGAAGCCGGAAAAGTAAGTGCCCCCGTAGTATAATAAAGTGGGGAAAGTTGTCATTTATTATCATTCAGTCTGTGAGGCTAAAACCATCTTCTCTTTTGCAGCCTCCTGATTACATCTACTGGACATATTAAAGTTACCGATTTTGGGATTTCAAAACTTGGTCTAATGATACCGAAAACCAACACCTACAAGGAATTAGCAGTGGACATCTCCAGAGAGTTCCAGGACAGTGAGGTCAGCATCACCTACAAGAACTTAGCTTGTTATTTGCAAATCTCATCACACTATTGTCTCTTCTCTACGTTCTTCCTTTCTAGAGAACTTTTCCACTAATATTTTATCTTCTGCATTGTGTTTTAACGATGATATCTTGTCATAATAATTGTTTCATCGATTCTCATCTCTATGTTCTGTTGGTTTCCAGTTCTGTGGCACCCCATGTTACATAGCCCCAGAGATCATCCTGAAAGAAGGCTATGGAAGACCTGTTGACTGGTGGTCATTGGGGATCATCCTGTATAAATTCCTGCTGGGATGTGTACCATTTGATGCTGATTCCCTCACTGAGCTTTATAAAAGGGTTGTCATTGGTGAGTAGAATAATCCGATCATTGCGTTGATTGGTTACATTTGTTTAGTTATTTCCTTTGCTTTATGTTACAGTCCAGTAAAGAGGTTTTATTTTCTGTAATTTTCTATGTAACAGGAGAACTAATTTGGAATTGTGATCGCGCTCCACCCCTGGATGCTCAGAATCTCATCACTGAGCTGCTCAGAAGAAATCCTGTGCGTAGACTTGGGACAGGTAACAGATATACTAGTATTAATATTCCCTTATTAGACCAAGGACATATCGCTCATGTCCATGAAGATCAGCATTTCTCTATCAGCTCATCTACTGTATTTCTAGTTCTCCACACTAAGACTTTCAGTTTATTTCCTTCATGTCGGCTCAGTTTTGTCATTAGTTCAGATTACGATAAACTGTTCAGATATGGAGCCATCCCTGACTATGTCCGCATCACTTTTGTTTTTCTTTTTCTAGGAGGAGCATTTGAGATCAAGGTTCATCCATTCCTGAGTGACTTGGACTTTGACAACATTCTGAGCCAGGAGCTGGAGTATGTTCCTCAGCTTGTTTCAGATGCAGACACCAGCTTATTTATCAGTAAGTAGAAGGAGACGTCATCTAGACTAAGCAACTGTTTGTCTCATCTTCCCTAATATGTGATCATCTGTTCCCATTAATATTAGTGATAAATAGTGACTGTGTTATACTGACAACCTCTAATAATACTTCATTACCTATTTCTTGTAGATCATTCTGATATAAACAAACATCTGGTCTCAAAGGATGAGGAAGGCACAAGTGAGAACAATGAGAGCCTTGACTTCCAAAATTTTACGTCATCTTCTGAAAAGCTTTGTAAAGTAAGTATGTGATTAATAAATCCAAAATATGTAAAAAAAATGTAAAACAACTCTAAAAGTACATAAAAAAAATATTTTATATCTTATTTTTATCCGTATTTAGCTCTGTATCATCGCTACCAGGATGGTGAACAATGAGGATCCCAATGCCCCTCCAGAGTATACACCAGAAACCAACACAAACATCTCAGAAATGTGAGTAGATTAGAAAGGGTCATTACTTCATTACTGGGAGTTCCAGGCTGATCTATGTACACAACACCAAATATAGGACATAAATATCAGGATATCAAATGCAGCATTCACCGCTTCATGGTTAACGGTCATTGTACTTTTGGCTTCAGAAAATGCAGAAGATAACAGCCCATAATTGTGGCAGGTCATGCATTTTTAGCACTGCCTACTCTGTAGGAGAGCTGTAGTATTACTTGCCAGCCATTCTTGGTAGTTGTGTTCTGATCCATGGAAGGTAGTTTTGAGCAGAAAACCTTCCCCACTATGACAGTCATATGTCCTATTAGGCCTTATAGTCAGTGTTCTTATAGTGAGACAACCCATTTTATACTGTGTTTACTTACGATTTACATGTTTTTCTTCTTCAAACAGGCAGAAAGAATCTGTTCCTGTATGTAATACAGACGATGCTGTTACCATCTTGCCACCCTCATCCCCATTGCCAGGTATGTACATGTCTACAGCACCAACAATGTGAATGTTGACTTCAAGGCTCAAATATTTCCACATGGTTTTTCTGGTCTACTATGTTATCCATGTTTCATGGATCTCAGCTATGTTGACCATGGGTTCGTACTGTATCCCTATTTCCTTAATTTTGTACAGGAGTTTTTTTTCATGTATTCTGTATATTACGTTGCATCATCTTTTAACCTAGTGAGATATAGCGACTGTGTTATACTGACACCCTCTAACAATCCTTCATTACCTATGTCTTGTAGATCACTCTGATGAAAACAACCATCTGATCTCAGAGGATAAGGAGGGCACAAGTGAGGACGATGAGAACTTTATCTTCCGAATATTTGCATCATCATCTTCTGAGAGGCTTTCTAAAGTAAGTATGTGATCGATAAATCCAAAATATGTACAAAAAAAGGATCTATAAAATTAAAAAGTATGTATATTTAATAACTTATTGTTATCCACATTTAGCACTCTACCACCACTAACGGGATGGTGAACAACGAGGATCCCAAGGCCCCTCCAGAGTGTACACCAGAATCCAACACAAACATCTCAGAAATGTGAGTAGATTATGGGGTCATTACTGGGAGCTCCAGGCTGATATATGTGCACAACACCAAATATAGGACATAAATACCATAATATCAAATGTAGCATCCACCGCCCCATGGTTATGGGTCATTGTGCTTTCAGCTTTCGGAATTGTTGGAGATAACAGCCCATAATTGTGGCCGGTCATGCACTTTTAGTGCTGCCCTCACTGTAGGAGAGATGTAGTATGAAATGCCGGCCATTCTTGGTAGTTGTTTTCCTCTCAGCTCTCTATAAAAGGTAGTCTTGAGCAGAAGACCTTCCCCACTATGACAGTCATATGTCCTACTAGGCCTTATAGTCGGTGTTCTTCTAGTGAGACAACCCCTTTTATATGGAGTTTACTTGAGATTTACATGTTTTTCTTCTTCAAACAGGCAGAAAGTATCTGTTCCTGTATGTAATACAGACGATGCTGTTACCATCTTGCCACCCTCGTCCCCATTGCCAGGTATGTACATGTCTACAGCACCAACAATGTGAATGGTGACTTCAAGGCTCAAATATTCCCACATGGTTTTATACAATACTATAGGTCTCTTATGTTATCCATATTATGACAAAGCAGATCCTATAAGAATATATTGTTACTGATTTTTTTTTTAATTTTTCATCAGAATTTCCATCTCATGAAGAAAGAAAATCGGCAATAAATCTGAGTATGGAGCAACAAAACTCAGAAAATGGAAAAAATGGGAAAAAGAGACGAGGTAAGTGTGAGAATCAACTCCATGTTGTGTGATGTCAGTGAGAATAATTCATGTGGAGTAGATGTCATCTGTCAGTGATGGGATTGTCACATGTATGATTGCTGACAATGACCCCTGACCTCTGTATGATAATATTCCTCTGCCGTCCGGCCACAGTGACTGCACAGCATTATCATGTAATATGGAGTCCCATCACTTACATTATATTTATTTCTCTTCTCATAGGTTCCATCTTCCGCCGGATCTTATCATCCTGCCGGCGTGGATTATCCAGGGCTGCTCGCGCATTTGCATGCTGTCACTGTTGCCCTAAAACCATCTAAAAGACGGGACACCTAAGCATCCAGCGCCCTGAAGTCCAGCAGATCCATCATCACTGCTGGAGCTGTATAGAAGGACCTTCACCATCTACCTGTGGCCTTCTGACTGGTCAACCTGGACAAGTTTCAGTAACGCCTCTGTCATCGGGCTCCGCGGTATTCATACTGCTCGTCTGACTTGTCATTTACTGATCACCTGGTATCTGACCTCGGCTATCTTCCTGACTTTGATTTATTCTATTGACAATGTTCACGATTTTATTCATCCCATTATTAATTAAAAAAAAGTAAAATCTGTTACTGTTGCTCTGATTCCTTTTTGTCTTGAATTCACAAATACTTGTAACTCACTAATTGCTCTTCTTCCCACTAAATGTATTTCTCATTATCCTTAATGCAGCAGTCAGTTTCATATTTCTGTCCAGCAATTACACTGGTGCATCCACCCTGTACCAGTCATTACACTCATCCACAAACCTCTCCACACTGCTGCACAGTCCTGCATCTCTACCATATCTACACTCCAATGAGCTAAGATTAACATCCTCCATAATCAGGACCTCCCACTCTCATGTCCAAGACATTTTCTCTGCTGCACCAGCTCTCAGGAGTGCACTACTGCAGGCAATCAGGTTCATTCCCACTATCAGAGATTTTAAGTGTGCAGTAGAAACAGATTATTTGTGGCAGGACTGTCAAATCACCTCACTATTCTAAGTTTTTCCTACAGCACTCAGTAGCACTTAATATTTGTACATATACAGATAATGGTTGGTGACTGGTTCATGCAGCCTTAATTCCACAAAGATAGAAATAAAAGGTCAACATGTTTCATACATCCAAACCATCCTTAATCATGGCAGAAAAACATAATTTTAAGTTCCCACTATGAATATTTGGTGAGATATCACAGCTGTGTATTTTCACAGCACAAAGAACGCATCTTACAGATCAGCAAATCACAGTGTGCTGACGCTTAGTGTTGTAGTTTTGAACAACACCATTCATTTTATCATATAATGTGTTGAAAAATGAGAAAAAATGCCAGGTTTGGGTTCCTTCATTTTACAGTGTGTATTGTGTTGTAAAAACAAACTGACAAAATGATTCAGAGTCAGTAGTACGATTACTGTGATACCAAACTTATAAGGTTTATATATATATATATATATATATATATATATATATATACAGTACAGACCAAAAGTTTGGACACACCTTCTAATTTAAAGATTTTTCTGTATTTTCATGACTATGAAAATTGTACATTCACACTGAAGGCATCAAAACTATGAATTAACACATGTGGAATTATATACTTAACAAAAAAGTGTGAAACAACTGAAAATATGTCTTATATTCTAGGTTCTTCAAAGTAGCCACCTTTTGCTTTGATGACTGCTTTGCACACTCTTGACATTCTCTTGATGAGCTTCAAGAGGTAGTCACCGGAAATGGTCTTCCAACAATCTTGAAGGAGTTCCCAGAGATGCTTAGCACTTGTTGGCCCTTTTGCCTTCACTCTGTGGTCCAGCTCACCCCAAACCATCTCGATTGGGTTCAGGTCTGGTGACTGTGGAGGCCAGGTCATCCGGCGTAGCACCCCATCACTCTCCTCCTTGGTCAAATAGCCCTTACACAGCCTGGAGGTGTGTTTGGGGTCATTGTCCTGTTGAAAAACAAATGATGGTCCAACTAAACGCAAACCGGATGAAATAGCATGCCGCTGCAAGATGCTGTGGTAGCCATGCTGGTTCAGTATGCCTTCAATTTTGAATAAATCCCCAACAGTGTCTCCAGCAAAGCACCCCCACACCATCACACCTCCTCCTCCATGCTTCATGGTGGGAACCAGGCATGTAGAGCCATCCGTTCACCTTTTCTGTATCGCACAAAGTCACGGTGGTTGAAACCAAAGATCTCAAATTTGAACTCATCAGAGCAAAGCACAGATTTCCACTGGTCTAATGTCCATTCCTTGTGTTCTTTAACCCAAACAAGTGTCTTCTGCTTGTTGCCTGTCCTTAGCAGTGGTTTCCTAGCAGCTATTTTACCATGAAGGCCTGCTGCACAAAGTCTCCTCTTAACAGTTGTTGAAGAGATGTGTCTGCTGCTAGAACTCTGTGTGGCATTGACCCGGCCTCTAATCTGAGCTGCTGTTAACCTGCGATTTCTGAGGTTGGTGACTCGGATAAACTTATCCTCAGAAGCAGAGCTGACTCTTGGTCTTCCTTTCGTGGGGTGGTCCTCATGTGAGCCAGTTTCTTTGTAGCGATTGATGGTTTTTGCAACTGCACTTGGGGACACTTTCAAAGTTTTCCCAATTTTTCGCACTGACTGACCTTCATTCCTTAAAGTAATGATGGCCACTCGTTTTTCTTTACTTAGCTGCTTTTTGCTTGCAATAATACAAATTCTAACAGTCTATTCAGTAGGACTATCAGCAGAGTATCGACCAGACTTCTGCACAACACAACTGATGGTCCCAACCCCATTTATAAGGCAAGAAATCCCACTTATTAAACCTGACAGGGCACACCTGTGAAGTGAAAACCTTTTTCGGTGACTACCTCTTGAAGCTCATCAAGAGAATGCCAAGAGTGTGCAAAGCAGTCATCAAAGCAAAAGGTGGCTACTTTGAAGAACCTAGAATATAAGACATATTTTCAGTTGTTTCATACTTTTTTGTTAAGTATATTATTCCACATGTGTTAATTCATAGTTTTGATGCCTTCAGTGTGAATGTACAATTTTCATAGTCTTGAAAATACAGAAAAATCTTTAACCGAGAAGGTGTGTCCAAACTTTTGGTCTGTACTGTATATATATATATATATATATATATATATATATATATATATATATATATATACAGTGTTTAGCATAAATCAGTACACCCAAATAGATTTGTCAGCAAACCTGTAGTTTCCTTTCAGAATCATCATTTTATATGGGATACCATACTACAAAATACTCTCGCAAATTTGAGCCATTGAATGCAAACAAGATTTGGTATTTTGCAGACCCCAAAAAAGTAATTTTCTTAACAAACTCATTCAAGATCATGTTTCAAAAATGAGAACATCCCAGTAACAGTCTTAAGAGAAAAGCTAAGTTTAGACAACAAAATTATAATTAACAAGAACTGAACCACAGGTAAGTGTAATTATTCATTAAACAGATGTCCAGCAGACAGGTGTCTGTAAAAGGAAGTTACTTAATAAAGAAAACTCCTTCCCATTTCATGCTATCAGCAATGGCACCACATAGAAGGGAAATGTCACAAAACCTGAGAAAGAAAATAATTTCTTTGCAATAAATGTAAAGTCTACAAGAAGATCAGCAAAACTTTACTTATCAGTCAGAATACTGTAGCAAAAGTGATGCAAAACTATAACAAAGATGGAACTGCAACCATCTTACAGAGATGTCCAGGCCGACTATGGAAGTTAACACCTAAACAAAAGCGTCCTCTGATGAGAAGGGTAAGTGGCACCACATAGAAGAGAAATGTCACAAGACATTTCTGAGAAAGAAAATAATTTCTTTACAAAAAATGTGAAGTCTACAAGAAGATCAGCAAAGCTTTTCTTATCAGTCAGATGGAAGTTAACATCTAAACAAAAGCATCTTCTGATGAGAAGAAAATCGACAGGCAAATTCATTGCTATTAGCTGAAGAAGTAGAAAGCCAAACTAAGGTGAGTGTTTTCCATGACACGACACGGTGTACACTGCAAATGAATGGCATTCATGAGTGTCCTCCACAAAGGAAGCCTCTCTCCCTTAAAGCCCATGAACAATAAAAGTCCGTCTACAATTTGCCAGGGTCCATGCTTAAAACTATGAGGACTACCGGGACTCTATACTGTGTATGTGCATCTTATGTGTATGTCCGTATTTTATGTTTGTGTGCACTATGTATATGTGACGCGCCCTGGGCCTATGTGACGTAGCGTTGCGCATGCAGGGACTACCCGGAGCCGGATCTGATAGGGGTAGTAGTCTCGTGGCGGTGACCCGGTCCGTGCCCAGGGAGTCAGACTAAGTGGCGGTATATTAGCAGTAGATGTAGGATGACTACGCCACCCGTTGAATGCAGCTATGGAGCTGCCGCTGCAGGGCAGACCGCTGAGGCCGGTGGAAGGATGGTGCAGCGTGGATGGTATAACCCCCAACGGGAGGGGTATGGCCTCAGGGCAGCCGACGTGGAAGATGGGGGTAGCAGGAACCACTCAGAGACGATGCGGTGTAGTTCAGGGTCTTTACTGGTGACAAAGACAGACCCTCCCGGAGTACTTGCTAGCGATCGGGGCCTGGTCAGTCCTTGAGCAGATGGGATCTCCCCTGGCCAGGTGGAGTTGTAGGCCTTCCCAACTAACTGTACTCTTCTGGCTACCTTGCTAGAGGCGGGTAAAAGTAGCCCACGTCCCTGAGTGTACCGTGTGGTGCTCACCCGTATGGCCGGTGACTCGGGGCCTTCTAGTGCCTTCCGCTCCACGACGGCGGTGCTGGTCCCACGCGTGTGACCGTGCCTTCGGGTTTCTGGGCCAGAGGACTTGAAATCCCCTGCCGGACGGTTTCTGCTGCTGGGTAAGGGTTAGTCCCCACAGCCTCGGACTCCGGGTCCGGTGATAACTTCTCAGTCAGGGCGAGCTCTGCAGCTGCCAGCCCCTGACTCCTTGTAGCACTGCTCCCACAGAGCTCCTGTTGTTTCTTCCTATGCTGCTTCTCTTCTCTGTCTCTACTTCTGGCATGGCCCGGGAGCTGGGCCCAGCCGGAGCCACAGCTCCCTGTCCGCCCTCCTGGCTCAACTCTCCCTTTGAACTCTCTAACCCTGCCTCAGCCCCAGGTTTATATAGGGGAAGTCCTTCCCCTCCCAGGACTGGGCAGGAGGTGTGGCATGCATAGGATTCCTGACCAAGAGACCTCCCACTTGCTCTCAGACATAACATTGCTGTTACTGTGGAAACCAGACCCCTGGGGTGCCACATTCCCCCCTAGTGAAATTTAGTACTCCGGGACTGAACATACTTTTGTCAACATAACAAGGCATAAAAAAAAAAATAACATTACAATAAGGAAACACATAAAGACGGTCACGGCGTGTCCGCAACCGGGTGCAGTCTTTGAAGAAAACAAAGGTGTCCATTTCACCAAAACAGGGAGACGTAACCAGGTAGGGGTCTGTCCTGCCCCGAGTCCTTAACAGTCTTTAGTCCATCCTGGGTTACGCTCCACTAACTGTACAAGGATTCCCGGTAAATCCACCAAGGACTCCTAAAAATAACTAGAAACACATAATTATTTACAGGATATGGCCGCTCTCAGGCCTCGGCCAGTGGAGATAAGGATTGGCTGCTCACAGTCCTCAGCCTGGTAAGGGATAGGGACACACGGGGAACAATTCACTAATCCCAACGGGGACCATATTTTAATTAGCAGCAGTCCTTGTACCCTAACGGGTAACTATGTACAGCTCTTTATTCACGCTACTTCCCTTCAGCAGCTATGTCCTCTTTGTGCTCCCTCCTGAGGGTAGTCCTCAGACCCGTCCGGGTCCTCTTGGCTTTCCTCATATTGGTAGTACTGCAGCTCCTCCTCGGTTAGCCGGGTTAGTATCTCTGCGACAGTCCTCCTCCCAGGTGGCCAGGACTTTACCTCCCTTTGGGCTGCCCCGGTTAATTGGGCCACCAGGATGCTCACTTTTTGCTCTTCTGTGAGGGGGTACACCTGGAAGAGGCTATCCAGCTTTTCTCTAAAGTCATGTAGGGTATGTGACTCCCCTGAGTACTGGGGTAGCCAGGCCGCTCCCGGGATATAGGGCATGGTGAAAGGCATGACTGCAGCAGCGGTGGCGCTGGCGGGGGTTGAGGCAGTGAAGCTCTCCTCCGTATCCGACATCTTCCTCCCCCCTAGTGGACCGTGGCCTACCTTGCGATGATCCTCTTCCGTAGGCCGCGGCTCCGCAGTGGATCGTCAGGGTTGAGGACCTCTCGTCGCGCTCCTGTGACGTCGGCGTCTGCTGTGCTCCTTCCAGGACCTTACGCAACGTCCGGACGTGAGGCGGGGCTTCAGTTCTCGCGGGCTTTTCGGAGTCCACGCCCCTCTTCTTCCCGCGCGGCGTCCTCAAAATGGCGTCCAACGGCGGGAAAACTCCACAGATGGCGGGAAGAAGGCTGAAGATGGCGCCGGATGGCGGGAAAACTTCACGGATTGCGGGAAGAAGGCTGAAGATGGCGCCGGATGGCGGGAATCTTCACCACAGGTAAGTTTTAAAAGTCTCTCTTTCAGGCACGCAGTACCCGGTGGTTGCGGGCACGAAATCCTGCCGACTACGCCAAAAGTTGACGCGCCCTGGGCCTATGTGACGTAGCGTTGCGCACGCAGGGACTACCCGGAGCCGGATCTGATAGGGGTAGTAGTCTCGTGGAGGTGACCCGGTCCGTGCCCAGGGAGTCAGACTAAGTGGCGGTATATTAGCAGTAGATGTAGGATGACTATGCCACCTGTTGAATGCAGCTATGGAGCTGCCGCTGCAGGGCAGACCGCTGAGGCCGGTGGAAGGATGGTGCAGCGTGGATGGTATAACCCCCAACGGGAGGGGTATGGCCTCAGGGCAGCCGACGTGGAAGATGGGGGTAGCAGGAACCACTCAGTTCAGGGTCTTTACTGGTGACAAAGACAGACCCTCCCGGAGTACTTGCTAGCGATCGGGGCCTGGTCAGTCCTTGAGCAGATGGGATCTCCCCTGGCCAGGTGGAGTTGTAGGCCTTCCCAACTAACTGTACTCTTCTGGCTACCTTGCTAGAGGCGGGTAAAATTAGCCCACGTCCCTGAGTGTACCGTGTGGTGCTCACCCGTATGGCCGGTGACTCGGGGCCTTCTAGTGCCTTCCGCTCCACGACGGCGGTGCTGGTCCCACGCGTGTGACCGTGCCTTCGGGTTTCTGGGCCAGAGGACTTGAAATCCCCTGCCGGACGGTTTCTGCTGCTGGGTAAGGGTTAGTCCCCACAGCCTCGGACTCCGGGTCCGGTGATAACTTCTCAGTCAGGGCGAGCTCTGCAGCTGCCAGCCCCTGACTCCTTGTAGCACTGCTCCCACAGAGCTCCTGTTGTTTCTTCCTATGCTGCTTCTCTTCTCTGTCTCTACTTCTGGCATGGCCCGGGAGCTGGGCCCAGCCGAAGCCACAGCTCCCTGTCCGCCCTCCTGGCTCAACTCTCCCTTTGAACTCTCTAACCCTGCCTCAGCCCCAGGTTTATATAGGGGAAGTCCTTCCCCTCCCAGGACTGGGCAGGAGGTGTGGCATGCATAGGATTCCTGACCAAGAGACCTCCCACCTGCTCCTAGACATAACATTGCTGTTACTGTGGAAACCAGACCCCTGGGGTGCCACATATGCATACGTTAAAATGTGTATAGAGTATTAGCATGTGCAAATTTTATATGTGTGCCTAATATAAATATACATGGAAATGTATATGTAGGTGGTGCCTGATGGAGGGTGGGGGGCCCAGATCAGAAGTCCTGATTAAGGGCCCTTCACTGTCATTGTCTGCCCCTTATATAAACAGTAAAATCCTCTTTAATAACTGGACTTCCATTGGGGTGGACTTCTCATAGATGGCCAGTATGCATACTATATTGTGAATCTGGGCATCTCTCACAGAAAATCTGATCTGGATATGAGGGTGGTCTTCTATAAGCGGTGATGTTTTGGAGAGATTTAGGGAAAAGTCCCAATTCTTATCCATCGATCTGGTAATTTGAGTAAATTATTTGTGTTGATAACTGATCACAAAGTCACAAAATATGTAAGATTTGGCATAACCTGGTTCATTTTTCAAAAAGTTATGCTCAATTTTTTTAGCACCAAGTTTTGTTGCTTTTTTGTAGACTTACACTAACTTAGTATATTGTGTGAGAATTAAATGAATTATGAATTAGTTGGCGCATTTTACCACACTCTGGGGGTCCCTGACAGTCCTTCTTTACCGGCCCTGTAGTGATGCCAATGTAAACTTCCAAGTGACCGCGCAGTCAATCACTGTCACGAATGCAGGACAACCTATGATTAGCTAATTTTTGGGAAATCCTTATAACAAAAGGGGATTGAAAATATTTACAATTATTTTAAAAGCATTAAAAAAAAAACAGACCCAATACTTATAATTAGTTTGTTGAAAGTAGTCTAATTAAAGGGAGCTGAAAGGATTAGAGATTATGAACCCGATTCACCAGTGTTTTTGCCAGAAAACTGGCATAAAGCTCTTGAAAAGTTGCAAAGTTTTGTGACTTTTCCCATTTTCACATAATTTTAACTTCTTTAAAGCCCAAGACGTACTGATACGTATCTGTGCCCTGGGACTTAAGAGCCTGATACGTATTAGTACATCTTTGCGATCGCGCCCGCACACAGGCTGTGTGGGCGTGATCGCCGCCGGGTGTCAACTGATTGTCACAACTGACACCCGGTGCTATGTGCTGGGAGAGGTCCCGCACATTAACCCCCGCAATGCTGGGATCTAAGTCGTTCGCAGCATTGCGGGGGCAAGGGGAGGTGATCGGGATAGTCACCTCTTCTGCCGGCGTCCAGCAATGTGTGCTGCGGCTTCCCGGATGTTGCCATGATGACCCGATTCACTGAGGGGTGCAGTTTTAAGAATGGTGTCACTTTTGGGTATTTTCAGTCATAAAGACCCCTCAAAGTGACTTCAAATGTGATGCGGTCCCTAATAAAATGGTTTTGTAAATTTTGTTGGAAAAATGAGAAATCGCTGGTCAATTTTAACCCTTATAGCTCCCTAATAAAAATAAATTTGGGTTCCAAAATTGTGCTGATGTAAAGTAGACATATGGGAAATGTTATTTATTAACTTTTTTTGTGTGACATATCTCTCCGATTTAAGGGCATAAAAATTCAAATTTTGAAAATTGCAAAATTTTCTAAATTTTCGCCAAATATCTGTTTTTTTCACAAATAAACACAAGTGATATCGAAGAAATTTTACCACAATCATAAAGTACAATATGTCATGAAAAAATATTCTCAGAACCAGGGGGATCCGTTGAAGCGTTCCAGAGTAATTACCTCATAAAGTGACAGTGGTCAGAATTGTAAAAATTGGCCTTCTCATTAGCGTGCAAACCACTTTGGGTTGTAAAGGGGTTAAGGACTCTACTTGCATATACAGTCATGGAGGAAAGTGCTGGCACCCTTGAAATTGTTTCAGAAAATTACACATGTTTTATTACACGCATGTTTATTTCCTTTGTGTTTATTGGAACAACACAAAAAAACTGAGAAAAAAAAGGCAAATTGGACATAATTTCACACAAAACTCCAAAAATGGGCCGGAATACATATATATATTTTTGATGGGACAACACTGAAGATGTGACACTTTGATACAATGTACAGTAGTCAGTGTACAGCTTGTTTAACTGTAAATTTGGTGTGCCTGCAAAATAACTCAACACACAGCCATTAATGTCTAAACAGCTGGCAACAAAAGTGAGTACACCCCTAAGTGTGTTCTCAGCTGATGTTATTTGTGGGTTTTTCTTTGCATCCCGAACAATTTTCTTGGCAGTTGTGGCTGAAATTTTTGTTGGTCTACCTGACTGTGGTTTGGTTTTTACAGAGCATCTGATTTTCCATTTGTTAATCACAGTTTGAACACTGCAGACTGGCATTATCAATTCCTGGGATATCTTTTTGTATCCCTTTCCTGTGTTATACTCTTTTTGCCTCCCTTTCCTGTGTTATACAGTTCAACTACCTTTTCCCGTAGATCCGTTGATAATTCTTTTGCTTTCCCCATCTCAAAATCCAGAAACGTCAGTGGCTGGATCCCAGAAACTCACTCAGCTTTATGCACACACACTGATTACAAGCAAACAGGTCATACGTGAGGATGTTACCTTTAGTAGCCATTCAAACCCATTTGTGTCAAATTCTGTGCATGTTATCAGGCCAAAATCACCAGGGTATGTAAACTTTTTGATCAGGATTATTTGGATGTTTTGGTTGTCATTAGTGATGAGTGAGCACTAAAATGCTCGAGTACTCGTTGCTCGGGTCGAGCAAATTGAAATACTCGGGTGCTCAACCCGAGCAATGAGCCCAATATAAGTCTAGGGGAAACTTGAGCATTTTTCAGGTGGCTCCCCACGGCGGTCTGCAGAGGGCCTAAAAATTGCCCAAATCGATGGGAACTGTGCTCAAATGACATGTGAACAGCATGGGGAAGACCCCTGGAAGCATCTCTGACTCCCAGATCACTGCTGTCAACAACGTCGTCAGAGTATTACGCCACTTTTACGGCGTAAGGAACATCCTTTCCAGGGTGATGACTTGTATATAAGGCAAAATAAATAAACAAAAACACAAATACTCCTACACACCTTGGGCTATGTTCACACGTAGCATTTTTGACACGTTTTTGCACTTTTGCATTGCTTTCAACCAAGACAAATGCATTCACCAGGAAATGTCATTTTAACATTTTACAACCTTATCTGGCCATGTGGTGTGTGACACATCATCAGACACATGCATACAGTGCTGAAAAGACATGGGAACAGCAAGGGGAAGACCTCTGGAAACATCTCTGAATCCCAGGTCACTGCCTAAATGTGTGCCCATCATAAGTGATCCTTGGCACATGCGAAGATGCCTCCCGCCATGCACCTGTCGTTGCAGACTTGCAACAATCACCGTCCACGTCCTTGTCCCACTGCAGTGTTCAGTTGTCCCTACCCCATTCCTTGGAATGCAAGCACAAGAATGCCGGCAGCCACCCACCCACAGGCTGCAATACTATACTGCCAAATTTTTGACAGCTGCTTGCACTTGAAATGTGGCCTTTTAGGCTCGTGGAGGCGGAAGATTTTCATAACCTCATGCCGGCGGCGGCCGGGTGTCCATACTCGGTCCCCAGCCGCCAGTATTTTTCCGGTATCGCCTTCGCCTTCCACAAGCACGGGTCCAATAACATTACCCGTGCCCTCCCCAGTGCACTTACTGGGAAGGACCGCCTAACCACAAACACGTGGACAGGTGAATGTGGCCAGGGACGGTACGGAGCCAGTCCACAACTTTTTTTGCTAAGAGTTGTATTTAGCTCGGTGAAAGGACTGACATAGAGGGAAACCGTATCTACCCTGCGTGTCATTTCTCCCAGGAAGCCCTCTAAAGCTGCTTGCACTTGAAATCTGGCCTGAACATTACTGCTGGTACTTTTCTGTGGCAATTTTCTTGCCTCCTACCAGCCTGGAATATTTCCAGCAAACTATGGTACAACACCATGGTATTAGCACTGCCCCCAGTACCAGCAGCGAAGCCATCCTCAATTTCCTTCTCTGGAATTTTATTTGGTAGACTGAGTGGCTGCCAAAATAAATTTTCTCACAAAGGAGCTGATGATAGAGTGGCAGTAGGTTCAAGTTTCTCCAGCCTGTTAGATATTAGAGGGTGAACGGCAGCACATTGGATCAGTGGTTAGCACTGAAGTCTTGCAGCACTGGGATCCTGGGTTCAAATCCCAGCAAGGACAACATCTGCAAGAAATTTGTATGTTCTCCCACAGGGTTGGACAGCCCCACCAGAGAATTCTCTGGTGTGCCTTGGCTTCTACCTCAGGAGAGTTCATGATAGCGCTAACTTTGCAGCTGCTATGGGGCTCTTGAGCGGGTGAGAAAGGTTAGCCCTCAGAAACAAATCCTCTGGTGGGCAGAATGTTTTTCAATCTGAAACAGCTTCTCAGTGGGAGTTGTATTTCACAGCATGCCATATTCTTTAGCTCTGTGAAAGGACTGGCATATAGGGAAACCTTATTTACCCCGGTTGTCATTTCTCCGTCACCAGGTTCCGCCCATTGTAACACACGACCATGCCTGGCTGTATGTTCAGCGGTGAGAGCCACAGATCAAGCTGCTGTGTTACAGCTTTCAACAACTATGCAGCGCTGGGCGGTTTGTTAATTAAGCATTAAGCATGTTATCTTCAGCACAGCCTGCTGCTGTTTGGCCAAGGCAGTGCAGCAGTGCTGTCAGCTTGTGACTGATGTGGTCATTTCGGAGATGGAGGAGGAGGTGCATGAGCTGAACAATGTGATTACATTGAGGTTAAATTGGTGATGCTGTTTTTTATACTAAAGAAAGATCCTATTGTTATGTTTTTTTATGTTATTTTTTATGACAAATGCATTCACCGGGAAAAGTCATTTTAACATTTTACAACCTAATCTGGCAATGTGGTGTCATCAGACACATCCTGTTTTATTTATGATGGAGGGACTCTGAAAGTCATAAAGCCTATTTTTATAGGAACATCAGACGGCCCTTACTATTCTTAAAAGGCCAGCAGTCGGCCCTAGCTATTGTTAGAGAGCCATCAGAGGGCTATGCTTTGTTGTTCCCATTATTAACAAGTGGGTCTCCTATACTGTTATTGCGCATCCAGTGACTGCAAGGGTTGTCAAAAATTTGGACGCAACCTAATACCCCTTTGAAGAGACATAGAGGAGGGTCTCAGTAAAAAAAATGTTCCCATTATAAAGGAGCGGGTCTTCTATAGTGGTAATGCCCATGCTGTGACTGCAAGGGTGGGCAAAATTTTTGAATAAAACACTAACAATTTAAAGACACAAAGAGCATGGCCACAGTAACAAGGTACGACATGTTCCCGTTAGAAAGGAGAGGGTCTGCTATACAGTTATAGGGTATGCAGTGAATCCAACGGCTGACAAATTTTAGGAAAAACCCCACTAAGAATTTAAGGACACACAGAGCAGGGCCACATTAACAAGGTACGACATGTTCCCATTAGAAAGGAGAGGGTCTGCTATACAGTTATAGGGTATGCAGTGAGTCCACCGGCTGACCAAGTTTAGGAAAAAACCCACTAAGAATTTAAAGACACATAGACCAGGCCACAGTAATGACAAATTCCCATTAGAAAGGAGAGAGTCTCCCATAGTGTTGGACTATGCAGTGACTGCAAGAGCTGCCAAAAATTTGGAGGCACTTCAATGGCCCTTGGAAGAGACGTGGAGGAGCGCATCATAAAAAATTGTTACCATTAGAAAGGAGCGGGCCTCCTATACTTGTAATGCCATGCACTAAGTGTATGGGCTGACAAACATTTACTCCTGGGGGGTATACATGAACATACTGTATAAAAAATTTTTTTTAAGGGCATCATAAAAATGTAGCGCCCCGAGGGCTCGACCGCTACAGGGGTATTGCACCTCTGCCAGAGGTGTGATATTCCACTCCCGGGTAAGGATGGAGTATGGACCAGGGTTCAGTTAGCTGCATACAGCACACTCACCCCATTTCCGAGGGACAGCTCAACGGTGCTCCCATTAGACAGAAATGCAGGCACGACAGACCATGTCCCTGGCTGGAGTGGGGAGGGGGTAGGAATACCCAGTGATGTAGGAGCAGATAGGGGTTGGTTCCTGAGCGTAGATAGGAGCCCATTGTTTGCTGGTCACCTGGGCTCATGTTCTAGAGGGAGGTATAAAAGGTGGGCACCATCTTAGAACAGTGTTCAGTCAGAGAGAAGAAGTGACAGAGTGGGGGCCTCTGCAAGGGGCTCTTCTCCGTAGGCGGGCCTAGCCTCTGAGGCCCAGCCAGCACAGAGAGAAGAGAAGAAGAGAAGTTCAGTGAGTGGAGTAAGAGAAGGAGTTCAGCCAGAGAGGGCTGACAGGGAGCTGTGGCTCAGTCTGGGCCCAGCTCCACGAGGCAGGCCTAGGGTGAAGGCCAGGAACAGAAAGGAACAAGAACAGAAAGGAACAAGAACAGAAAGGAACAGAAGAGAAAGAGAAAGAGAGAAACAGAAGGGCTCAGGAACAAGACGGCAGAAGGGACCCTAAGAACCAACGAGAATACAGGGTGAAGGGTCAGGCAGATTAAGGGTACCGGATCCCAAGTTGGTGGAGGAGAAACAGCCCTCAGCCAAAGACCGGAGGTCGTGATCATTTATTGGTGCGACACCTCATCAAACCTGCTAGGAAGGCACCATATAGGACAGCGGGGAACGGGAACCACATTTACCCGCACAAGTCCGCGGCAGCTGGACAAAAGTGGGTCACTGGTGAGGCAGGCCAGAGAAAGGATTGAAGGGGTCCTGTGTCATGCTCCTGAACTGCCTGGGGTTGACCGAGCCCCTCACCTGGTGGACGCAGCACGGCTCGGGCGGTCATTGCTGACAGAAGTGACCCGGAGTACATGAACTGTGAGTAAAAGACATTGGACTGCAGTACGTTGTCTGTGTACTCTTTCGCTCCTCCAGCACTAACGGCACTGGGACTCTCTGCACCATCGCCCCCACCATCCACTACACTGCCCTGGGGCTGCACTCTTCCCGTGGGGAGTCACACTACCTCAGCTGCATACATCATCAGCCCCAGCGATCTGCCTTGCAGCGGCGGTTCATAATAACCGCAATCCACGGGTGGCGCAGTCGGACATCACTTAGGACGGCTAAAGGACTACCACTGGTCTGACCACCCTGAGCCACGGAACCGGGTCGCCACTACTACCCCCACCGTCTCCCTATTGCCCGGCTCCGAGTGCCCCACGGCCCAGGGGCGAGTCAAACACCCTTAAAAAAAATTATGTGGGTGTTGCATCATGGACCACGGTCACCCTGGTGATATGGTGGTGGAGGATGAGGAGAAGGAGGAGGACAAGAGCAAATAGCCAAAATCAGGAAGCGTATACCCATGTGTGGGTGTGAAAAGGTGCATGGGAATACACCTCCCAAGAAAAGACACTGGATTTGAGTTTATGTTACGCTGCTATTGTAGCACCCTGAGGACTCGGCTGCTACAGGGGTATTGCACCTCAACCCAGAGGTGTGGTATTCCACTCCCGGGTAAGGATGGAGTGTGGAACTGAGCTTAGTAGGCTGCATGCACTACATACATCCCATTTCCGGGGGACAGAACTACGGTACTCCCACCAAGTATATATGTGCAGGTACGACAGCGTCTGTCCCTGGCTGGAGTGGGAAGGGGGGTGGAACATCCCAGTAGTGTAGGGGCAGATAGGGGGAGCACTCTGGGTAAAGCTAGGAGCTCATTGGGTGCTGGTCACCTGGGCTCACACATAGAGGGAGTATATAAGGTGGGCACCATCTTAGGACAGGGTCTTTTTAGGAGCTGAGGAAGAGTTCAGCCAGGAGGGCTGACAGGAGCTGTGGCTCCGTCTGGGCCCAGCTCCAGGGCTAGGCCTGCAGTGAGGAGAGAGGAAGAAGGAAGGCCCAGAGTGGAAGACAAGAGGGAACCCTGAGAACCCAGAATTAAGCCAGAAGGGTGAAGGGTTGGCGGACACGGGTACCGGAACCCAAGCTGGTGGAGGTCAATCATCCTCAGCCAGGAACCGGAGGTCATGGTCAAGATTTGCCACGACCCCCACCAAATCCACCAGAAAGGCACACCAAGTATAGGGTCAGGGAACCCAGAGAAGGTTTAACCACCAAGAGACCCGAGGGAGCCGGCCAAAGGTGGATCCCTGGTGGGGACGGCCAGGAGAAAGAGAGGAGAGAGGGAAGCTCAGGACCACGCTCCGGAACTGCCTGGGGGTTGGCCGAGTCCAGGACCTGGTGGACGCAGCACGGCTCGGGTGGTCACTCAAGGCCAGAGTGACCAAAGGAACACCCGTGAGTTAAAAACCCTGAAACTGCATCCCACGTCTCTGACTCTCCTTTCTACACTACAACTACCCCCATCATCCGCATCTGCTGCCCTGAGGCCATACCCCTCCCGTTGGGGGTTATACCACCACGCTGCACATCCTGATACACCTGGCCTCAGTGGACTGTTCTGCAGCGGCGGCTTCAAAGCCGCACTCAACGGGTGGCGTAGTCGATCAAGTTAACATCTACTGCCATAGACTGCCACTTAGTTTGACACCCTGGGCACGGACCGGGTCACCGCCACAAGGACTACTACCCCTATCCAGATCCGGCTCCGGGTATCCCCTGAACATGGCCCAGGGGGTGCGTCAACTTTGGCGTAGTCGGCAGGATTACGTGCCCGCAACCACCGGGTACTGCGTGCCTGAAGAAAAGTTCACATTTACCTCAAAAAGAAGTCTCCCGCCGGTTCCGGAGGGTCCCCGCCATCGGACGCCATCTCGGATCGTTTCCCGCCGTTTGCCAGTCATCTGCAGTCTTTTCCCGCCATCCACGGAGTTTCCCGCCACTGGGAGACGATTCCCGCCATCTGAGAAGATTTCCCGCCCTGGCAGAGCGGACGCCATTATGGGCGTGCCAGAGGGTGGCAAGAGGCCACCTCCCATCGTGGGCCAGGTCCAAGAATGGCGCCAAAAGCGGAAACCGCCCCCACCAGCAGAGACTGTAATGATAGAGATGTCCATCAGCGTGAGGGGACTGCCCCTGGAACTGACAATCACCGAGTTGCCCCGGGACCGCCCTCAGTATGGGCGGATACAGAACAAAAGAGCGAGGATGGGTGCAGCCTGGAGGAGTCTGGAGAGGTCGCACCCGGAGATGGAGGGAGAGTCAGGCAGCACCGACCCTGTGGTCAGGAGCCTGTTGCAAGCAACCACCCCACTAGGCCTGGTGGAGATCCTGGCACAGCTCCCCCAAGACCGGGAGCGTGCACAGACCGCGCTGGAGGGCCTCGCACGGAGGATGGCCCGGGTGCAGCGAGAAATGCTGACTGAGTGGAGTAGGGAGATGGCCCAGCAGGCTGGAACCCGCCAGCGGAGCACGCCACCCGAGACGAGGAGTCTGACCGCCTCTGAGGATGGTGCAGGAGGAATGAAGGCCGGAGACGACGCCGAGGAAGGAGCTGAAGAGACGGAGGCAGGTAAAGGGGACGTCACAACCCCAAGCCTAATAACCGTGAACCTGCCCCAGCTCCCCGTCGCAGAGCCCGAAATTCCCCCTACCGTGCCTGTCGCTGCACCGCCACCGTTCCCAGCTAGGCCTCAAGCGGCAGGAGCCGCGGCCACGCCCCCTGTGACGTCACGCGCCTCAACCCTGAGCGCGGCCAAGCAGGAAATGCCACCGGCCTGGTCGCAGGGCCGAGTACCCCCGGGCGCCGCAGACCCAACAGCGCCCTCTACCTCCACTAAGCCACCGGCCTGGTCGCAAGGTCAAGTACCCCCGGGCGCCGCCGTCTCCACGGTGCCCTTTACCTTCAGGGTGCCCCAAGCCTGGTCGCAAGGCCTGGAAGACCCGGGCGCCGCTGCCACCACCGCGCCCTCAACTTCCACAGTGCCGCACCTGGGTGAAGACCTATTCGCCCAACACACTTGCCCGGATGGGCAGCCCTTTGTGTGGCCACCGGAGTACTACCATCTCCGACTCCGGAAGGAAGGACCCCTGTGCGAGCCCCTGATTCCGGCTCCGGCGCCTGTCAAGATCACCCCACTCTCGTTGGAGGAGGCGCAGTTCGCGTGGGACCCCACTGGAGGAGACCTCATCGGGTTCACTCAAGAAACCCGGGCGGCCGCAGCTGAGCGTGCGGAGTGCTGCCGGCAGCAATTGGAGGTCTTCGACAGGGAACGGAGAGAGAGGCGGGTCCGCGAGGAGCGGCTGCAAGTACAGAGTGCAGAGCAGAAGAGCCGGACCCGACGGAACCCCCGTGCAGCCCATGGTCCCCGTGCCACCGGGACTGTAATCAAATTCCAACTGCAGCATGGTTGGGGCTTCATCCGGGACCACCGCACCCCCGGCGACGTCTTTGTGACCCGCAGGGACGTCGAGAGCCATCTGCCGGAGGGACACAGAGGTCGTGACCTATACCTGGGTGACGAGGTCACCTTTACCCGGCATCAATGTGCCAAAGGACCCTACGCCCTTCATGTACACCGGTTGACGGAGGAAGAGCTGCGGTGTGAGGAAGGACAAGAGGACCCGGACGGGTCTGAAGCCTACCCGCGAGAAGGAGCAGGAGGACGCCGTTACTGAAGTACGGTAAAGTGGAACTGTAAATAGTTACCCGTAAGGGTACAGGAACTGTTGCCAGAAAAGTATAGTCCCCGTTGGGACAAGTGTGAACTGTTACCCGTGTGTCCCCTATCCCTTAACAGGCTGAGGACTGTGAACAGCCAATCCTTATCCCCACTGGCCGAGGACTGAGAGCGGCCATAACCCCTTGTATATAGTTGCGCTTCCTAAGGTGCCCCCTACCGGTTTTATAGGAAACTGTGTTTTTTCTAAAAGAGACTGTTGCACTTTACCCGGTCACAAGTTGCACCGTGGCCGGAGGAACAAGAATGTTTACAATGAAAAGTTTATTATGAAAAAGTTTTATGCTGCTGATAATGTATATAATGTTTTATATGTTTATGGATGTTATGAAAAAAAATTGTATGTTTTGGTATGTTTTTATTCTTTTACAGCCCGAGGACGTGCTGTGATTTACCAGGGGGGAATGTAGCACCCTGAGGACTCGGCTGCTACAGGGGTATTGCATCTCAACCCAGAGGTGTGGTATTCCACTCCCGGGTAAGGATGGAGTGTGGAACTGAGCTTAGTAGGCTGCATGCACTACATACATCCCATTTCCGGGGGACAGAACTACGGTACTCCCACCAAGTATATATGTGCAGGTACGACAGCGTCTGTCCCTGGCTGGAGTGGGAAGGGGGGTGGAACATCCCAGTAGTGTAGGGGCAGATAGGGGGAGCACTCTGGGTAAAGCTAGGAGCTCATTGGGTGATGGTCACCTGGGCTCACACATAGAGGGAGTATATAAGGTGGGCACCATCTTAGGACAGGGTCTTTTTAGGAGCTGAGGAAGAGTTCAGCCAGGAGGGCTGACAGGAGCTGTGGCTCCGTCTGGGCCCAGCTCCAGGGCTAGGCCTGCAGTGAGGAGAGAGGAAGAAGGAAGGCCCAGAGTGGAAGACAAGAGGGAACCCTGAGAACCCAGAATTAAGCCAGAAGGGTGAAGGGTTGGCGGACACGGGTACCGGAACCCAAGCTGGTGGAGGTCAATCATCCTCAGCCAGGAACCGGAGGTCATGGTCAAGATTTGCCACGACGCCCACCAAATCCACCAGGAAGGCACACCAAGTATAGGGTCAGGGAACCCAGAGAAGGTTTAACCACCAAGAGACCCGAGGGAGCCGGCCAAAGGTGGATCCCTGGTGGGGACGGCCAGGAGAAAGAGAGGAGAGAGGGAAGCTCAGGACCACGCTCCGGAACTGCCTGGGGGTTGGCCGAGTCGAGGACCTGGTGGACGCAGCACGGCTCGGGTGGTCACTCAAGGCCAGAGTGACCAAAGGAACACCCGTGAGTAAAAACCCTGAAACTGCATCCCACGTCTCTGACTCTCCTTTCTACACTACAACTACCCCCATCATCCGCATCTGCTGCCCTGAGGCCATACCCCTCCCGTTGGGGGTTATACCACCACGCTGCACATCCTGATACACCTGGCCTCAGTGGACTGTTCTGCAGCGGCGGCTTCAAAGCCGCACTCAACGGGTGGCGTAGTCGATCAAGTTAACATCTACTGCCATAGACTGCCACTTAGTTTGACACCCTGGGCACGGACCGGGTCACCGCCACAAGGACTACTACCCCTATCCAGATCCGGCTCCGGGTATCCCCTGAACATGGCCCAGGGGGCGCGTCACTATCATTCGGTGGTGTTGAGAAGTCTGGCCCAATCCAGCCCTTGTTCATTTTTATAAGAGTCAGCCTGTCAGCATTTTCAGTTGACAGGAGGATGCGCTTATCAGTTATAATTCCACCAGCGGCACTAAAAACCCGATCTGATAAAACGCTGGCAGCAGGGTAGGCCAGGACCTCCAAGGCATAGAGAGCCAGTTCATTCCACATATCTAGCTTGGATACCCAATATTTATAAGGCACAGAGGAATCACGGAGGACGTTGGTACGGTACGGCAAGGTACTCCCTCAGCATCTTCCCAAACTTTGCACTCCTTGTGAGAGTACCCTGCGCCTCAGGGCCTGTGCGATGGGAGGGTCTGAGAAAACTCTCCCAGAACTTTGACAGTGTTCCCCTGCCTCTGCTGGATTGAAGTTGTGTCTCTCTCGCCTGTACTCCTTGGTTGTCGAACGAAGTGTGCCCTCTGCCTCCAGCGTTTTCAGATGGGAATTTTTTTAATAGGTCCGCAACAAGGGCCTTCTGGTACTGCCTCATTTTTGTACACCTGTCCGCCTCAGGAATAAGAGATATAAAGTTCTCCTTGTAGAGTGGGTCTAGAAGTGTCACCAACCAGTAATGACCTAAAATTTTGAGAATGCGAGGGTCATGGGAAAGGCAGCATAACATAAACTCAGCCATGCGTGCCAGACTACTAACAGGCAAGACTTCCGTGTCCTCACCAAGAGGATGACTGACCATGCTCTCCTCCTCCTCCTCTCTGTCCTCTGGCCATCCACGCTGAACAGACGGTATGACAGCTGTGCAGATAGCACCGTCTATAGTGCATGAAACTAGTTCCTGTCCTTCCTCCTCCTCCTCTTCCTCATTGTCACCCAATCCACGTTGGGATGAGATGAGGCTTGGCTGTGTGTAATCACCCTGTATGGTTAATTGCTCCATCTTATCATTCTCCGCCTGCAATGCATCATCTTTGATTGTGAGCAGAGAGCGTTTCAGAAGACAGAGAAGCGGGATGGTGACGCTAATTATGGCGTCATCGCCGCTCACCATCTTGGTGGAGTCCTCAAAGTTTTGGAGGATGGTACATATGTCTGACATCCACGTCCACTACTGAGGTCTTATGTGTGGAGTCTGAACTGAATACCGATAGCCTTTTTGATGCTGGTACTCAACAACTGCCCTCTTCTGCTCACAAATCCTTCCCAACATCTGCAATGTAGAGTTCCAACGTGTGGGGACATCACACACCAGTCTGTGAGCCAGAAGCTGCAAACGCTGCTGAAACACTGCAAGGGCAGCGGAAGCTGTAGCTGACTTTCTAAAATGGGCACACAGGCGGCATACTTTAACAAGCAGATCCGGCAGCTCCGGGTAGGATTTGAGTAACCGCTGAACCACGAGGTTAAGCACATGGGCCAGGCATGGTACGTGTGTGAGCTCGCCTCGCCTCTGAGCCGCCACCAGGTTCCAGCCATTGTCACACGCGACCATGCCTGGCTGTAGGTTCAGCGGTTTGAGCCACAGATCTGCCTGCTCTTTCAGAGCTGTCCATAACTCTTCAGCATTGTGTGTTTTTTCACCTAAGCATATTAGCTTCAGCACAGCCTGTTGCCGCTTGGCCGAGGCAGTGCTGCAGTGCTTCCAGCTTGTGACTGATGTGGTCATTTCGGAGATGGAGGCTGAGGAGGAGGAGCAGGCTGAGGAGCATGAGGTTCAGGAGCTGTAGACCGTGGGGGCAACCCTGATTGACCTAGGGCCTGCAATCCTTGGCGTCGGGAGGACGTGTTCCGTCCCAAGGTCCGACTGGGTCCCGGCTTCCACTATGTTAACCCAGTGTGCCATCAGCGAGATGTACCGTCCCTGCCCACAAGCACTTGTCCACGTGTCCGTGTTTAGGTGGACTTTACCGGTAACTGCGTTGTTGAGGGCACGGCTAATGTTTTGGGACACTTGCTTGTGTAATGTGGGGACGGCACACTGGGAGAAATAGTGGCGGCTGGGGACAGAGTACCGAGGGACGGCCGCCGCCATCAGGTTGCGGAATGCTTCTGTTTCCACAAGCCTAAAAGGCAACATTTCGAGCCAAGCAGTCGTGAATTGTGAGAATTTAGTAGTGTGGCCTGTGGGACGTTGGCTGCATATTTGCGCTTGCATTCCAAGGACTGGAGTATGAACAACTGAACGCTGCGCTGGGACAAGGACATGGACGTGCTTCCTGATGCTGCTACTTGAGAGTGTGCAATGACAGGAGCAGGGCAGGAGGCATCTTTGCATGCACTATGGACAGGGGATTGACTTGCATGCACAACAGCAGAAGAAGCAATGGTGCCACCTGTAGACACTGTTCCTGGACCCTGGTGTTCGGCCCACAAAGTCGAGTGCTTTGCTGCCATGTGCCTCATCATGCTGGTGGTGGTCAGGCTGGTCGTTTTGCCACCCCTGCTGATGCTGGTCTGGCTCGTGATGCAAATGGCCTTTTTGGAGTTATCGGCAGAGTCTTTAAAAAACAACCAGACTCGGGAAGACCTAACAGTTGTAGTGGCAACTTCCTTCATGTTGGTGTTACGGGAAATGGTAGCCTGCCTTCTGTCTGCGGCCACCACACTGCTTCTTCCTGCCTGTTGGGGTGCTCTGCCTCCCTCCCCCTGTGTGCTGCTGTCCTTGCTCTGCATGTCCTCCTGCCAGGTTGGGTCAGTTACTATATCATCCACCACCTCGTCTCCCACTTCTGCACCCTGGTACTATTCCTGACTTTCTGTCAATTGTGTCTCATCATCGTCCACCTCTTATGACAGTTTCCCACCGTCGCCTTCGTGTGACCGTGGCTGCTCAAATATTTGGGCATCGCTACACGTGATCTCCTCTTGCCCCGCTTCAAGTGGACCGGGCGAGAGGCCCGAATCTATAAATGGAAAAGTGAACAGCTCTTCAGATTGTCCAAGTGTGGGATCAATTGTCTCTGGGTACTCGGCATGGTGGGAGGAAGGAGGATCAGGGTGAGGAATATGAGGTCCAGACTCATGGCTACTGAGACTTGACCGTGTGGAAGACAGGGTGGTGGTGGTGGTGGTGGCTAAGTGACTGGAAGCATTATCCGCTATCCAACCAACAACCTTTTGACACTGATCTGGGTTCAATAGTGGTGTGCTGCGGTCCCCTAGAAATTGGGACAGGAAGGTCAGGCGAGAAGATGTGGGTGTTTGTTGTGGCACAATTTCGGCTTGCCCACGGCCTTGTCCTCGGCCTCTGCATGCACCATTACCATCACGTCCAGTTCCCCGTCCCTTGCCACGTGCCTTGCCCATTTTAAATGGAGGATAGTATCTTCCACGCTCACTACAAATGATTGAGTTTGAAGCGAAGTTATATGTGATCGGTGTGATGGAGAAAACAGAGTTTTAAATACCTGGCCTGTAGGTAAGTAGTGTGAACAGCAAACTGCTGTGAATTGCTTCACTGACACACTGAAAAAATGGAGGCCAGAAATGGCAGTATTTTCTGACAACGTATATGTGATCTGTGTGACGGAGAAAACACAGTTTTAAATAGCTGGATTTCTAGCGCTCTAATATGGAAAGGACCTGGCTGTATTCTGCAGTGCCAACAAGCAAATGGTGCAGAAAAACGGTGTTCTCTGGATTGCTTTATAAGCAAATAATGAGGATTAAGATCCAAAGAAAAGTATTCCTCGCCCCTGAGACCTGGGCCTTTGTATAGAAATATCTAACAGCAGCAGAAGGCAGAATTGGAATGGAGCCTCTTGTGCTATATGCACTGCAGTCTGCTATATACACTGCCTGCCTGCCTATTTACACTGCCTGCCTGATATCTCTGCAGATGGATTAGTCCTCAGAAGGACTGTTTGTTGAGATGTATATGTGTAATGTGCGGTTTTTCTCACTACACTACCTAATGCACGATCAAATCTCTCCCTAACGCAGCAGCAGCTCTCCCTACACTGTCTGATACGGAGTGACTGTGATGAGCATGGCGGTGCCAGGTCAGATATAGACCTGATGACGCTGTGCAGCCAGCCAATCACTGTAATGCCCACAACCAACATGGCTATGGCATTACAGTGCATGGCAGGCAATCCCTGCATGTTCATTGGCTCTGTAAAGAGCACCAAACATGCAGGGATGGGTCCCGACTTCCCGCCCGACCAACCCGGAAATACTCGGTGAGCGCAGAGCATCTCGAGCAGTGAGATACTCGGGCGAGCACCGAGCAGTAGCGAGCATGCTCGCTCATCACTAGTTGTCATTAAGATTTAAAAAGAGAAAACACAGAAATGTGACAGTAAATGGCTTCACCCAACCAATAACCATGAGTGGAGAAAAAGTGTTTTTGTTATCATTCATTTTTTCTGAAACAAGGCCAAGAAAGGAAAAATTCTGCCGGGGTATGTAAACTTTTGAGCAGAACTGTATATGCGCCAGCCCCAGTGTCTCCTATTCTATATACTCCAGCCCCAGTGTCTCCTATTCTATATACTCCAGCTTCTTCTGTGATGTATATGCTCTAGCCCCAATGTATCCTGTGATGAATATACGCCAGCCCCAGTGTCTCCTATTCTATATACTCCAGCCCCAGTGTCTCCTATTCTATATACTCCAGCTTCTTCTGTGATGTATATGCTCTAGCCCCAATGTATCCTGTGATGAATATACGCCAGCCCCAGTGTCTCCTATTCTATATACTCCAGCCCCAGTGTCTCCTATTCTATATACTCCAGCTTCTTCTGTGATGTATATGCTCTAGCCCCAATGTATCCTGTGATGAATATACGCCAGCCCCAGTGTCTCCTATTCTATATACTCCAGCTCCAGTGTCTTCTGTGACGTAGCTAATGTAGCCCTAATGTCTCTTATGCAGAGGCGTCGCATGATAAAGCAGTGGGACACAAGCTCCCTGCCCTATCACTATCTCTTTCATATGCCACAGATCGCCATAGGCCTGCGGTTAACGAGATGTCAGCATCCTCACGCAGGTGGCTCGGTGACATCATTGCATCGCTCTGCTCTGCTGTCCCGCCATGGAAGAGGAGACAGAGGCCGTGATGTAGGGAATCAGGATTAAGTGAGATATTTTTTTAAATGATCGGGCAGTGGAGCCATCCTACTATATATCTGGAGTAGTGGGTCCATCATACTACATATGGAGTAGTGGGGCCATTATCCTATATGTATGTGGGGCAGTGGGACCATCATAGTATATACAGGTGCATCTCACTAAATTAGAATATCTTCAAAAAGTTAATTTATTCCAGTTCTTCAATACTGTTTCAGTATGCTCCACAATCATGAGGAAGACTGCTGACTTGACAGATGTCCAGAAGGCAGTCATTGACACACTCCACAAGGTCCTAGAGTTCCGATTTTCATTTGGAAATCAAGGTCCCAGAGTCTGGAGGAAGAGTGGAGAGTCCACAATCCAAGCTGCTTGAGGTCTAGTGTGAAGGCTCCACAATCAGTGATGGTTTGGGAGGCCATGTCATCTGCTGGTGTAGGTCCACTGTGTTTTATCAAGACCAAAGTCAGCACAGCCGGCTACCAGGACATTTTACAGCACTTCATGCTTCCCTCTGCCGACAAGCTTTTTGGAGATAAAAATGTCATTCTCCAGCAGGACTTGGCCCCTGTCCACACGGCCAAAAGTACCAATACCTGGTTTACACACAACAGTATCACTGTGCTTGATTGGCAGCAAACTCGCCTGACCTTAACCCCATAGAGAATCTATTATTGAGAATCTATGGGGTATTGTCAAGAGGAAGATGAGAGACACCAGACCCAACAATGCAGATGAGCTGAAAGACAGCTTTTTGTATTGAAGAACTGAAATAAATTAACTTTTTGATGATATTCTAATTTAGTGAGATGCACCTGTATATGGAGCAGTGGGACTATCATGCTATATATATGGAGGAGTGGGGGCATCATACTAAATATAGAGCAGTGTGTGTGTGTCACCCCAGGCCTGGATGCCACAAACAATAATCTGTTTCTGAAAGCAGGAGGGAGGTCCCCTGGTTAGGGACAATTAGCATACAGCACCTCCTGTCCCAGGCCAGCAGGGGGAGCTGGCTGCCCCTATAAAAGCTGGAACTGGGGGCAGGGTTAGAGAGAACTGGAAGACCTAGCTCAGGAGTGAGACTAGTCCCAGAGAAGGAGGGACAGTTCAGCTGTTGCTGAGGAGTCCGTGAGGCAGAGGAGAAACTGCAAGCCAGGGACAGAGGCGACGAGAGCCGGTCCTGGCAGAGAACCAATCTACTGGACATTGGGGTCCGAGGCTGTCAGGGTTACAAGCCCAGCAGCAGAGAACCAAGCTGCGAGGGATTTCAGGTCCCTTGGCCTAAGAAGCCTGGAGGCTCCGCCACACAGAGGGATCAGTACATCGAGGAGCAACAAACAGGTACCCAAGGCCTGAGTCGCAAGCCATACAGGAGAGAAGTACACGGCCAGCTCAGGGACGTGGGCTATTACACCACGAAAAGGGGGATAGTCAGAAAGAGCATAGAGAGAACGGTAGGCCTACACACTCACCCTGACCAGTGGGGCTCGCCCGATTGCTCTCAGACACCCAGGCCCATTCCTAACCGGTACTGTTGGGCCATTAATAATATCTACAATAAAGACCCTGAACTGTTTGAAGCGGACTCTGAACTCTTACTATTGCGGCCTGCACTATCACCCCCAACATCCACCTACACTGCCCTGAGGCTACACTCTTCCCATGGGGAGTTATCCTACCCCTGTGCTGCACACCAGCACCAGCCTCAGCGGTCTGCCTTGCAGCGGCGGTTATCTCCAACCGCAATCCACGGGTGGCGTAGTCGGACATTCAAAACACTGATAAATAGACTGCCACCATTTGGTCTGACCACCCTGAGCCACGGGATCGGGTTGCCACTACTACCCCCATCAGCACCGTACACTAGAAGGCCCGGTTCCGGGTACCCCACGGCCCAGGGGGGGAGTCAGCTTTGGCGTAGTCGGCAGAATTGTGACCAACCCGCCACAAACGGGTATTGCGTGCCTGGAAAAGACTCTATACATATCTGAGTGAAGTTTCCCGCCATTTGGGGCCATTTCCCGCCAATCGGAGCCGTTTCCCGCCATCGGGCGCCATCTTCGGGACGACGCGCGGGAAGAAGAGGGGCGTGGACGTCCAAAAACGCGTGAGACCTGAAGCCCCGCCCTACGCTGAGACGCTGCTCAAGGTCCTGGATGGAGATCCAGCGGATGCCGATGTCATCACCGAGCAACGCAAGGTCCTCTCCCAGAGCATCGCGAGGGAAGCCGCGGCCTACAGAAGAGGATCGCCAGAAGGTAGGCCACGGTTAATTAGGAGGGAGGAAGATGTCGGACGCGGAGGGACCCTCTACCACCAGCGTAGCCGCTGCAGCTGTGATGCCGTTTTCCATGCCCTATATCCATAGGCGGATTATAATGAGGGCAATCCGGGCGACCGCCCAGGGCCCTGAGCCTGCAGGGGGTCCACGGCTCCAGGCGGGGTGTCTAATGCCGGATTGCCCTCATTATATGTGCGGGCCGCCGCGGCACATAGCGGTAGCAGTGGCGGGAGGGGGGGGCCTGGACTGCTCCCCCAGCAGCGGCCACCGCTACTTCTTCATCGGCCGGGCCAGCACTGCAGCAGTTAACTTCCCTGTGCTGGCCCGGCCGCGTCACTGCTAGGAGACATGGCCTTGTGCGCGGCTGTGTCTCCTAGCTGTGACGTCACACAGTGCGCCCCGGCCTGCAGTGCTGCACCGGAAAAGAGAGAGAGCAGGCAGGAGGAATTGAGCCGGGGGATGGTGAGTGTGTGTGTGTGTGAGCAGATGTCTGTGTGTGCAGGTGTGTGTGTGTTTGTGGGCAGGTGTCTGTGGGGGCAGGTGTCTGTGTGGGCAGGTGTGTGTGTGTGTGTATATGTGTGTGTGTGTATATGTGTGTGTGTCTGTGTGGGCAGGTGTGTGTGTGTATATGTGTGTGTGTGTATATGTGTGTGTGTGTGTGTGGGCAGGTGTCTGTGTGAGCAGGTGTGGGTGTGTGTGTGGGCAGGTGTGTGTGTGTGTGTGGGCAGGTGTGTGTGTGGGCAGGTGTGTGTATATGGGTGTGTGTGTGTGTTTGCGGGCAGGTGTCTGTGTGGGCAGATGTGTGTGTGGGCAGGTGTGTGTGTGTGTGTGGGCAGGTGTGTGTGTGTGTGTGGGCAGGTATGTGTGTGTGTGGGCAGGTGTTGGTGTGTGTGTGTGGACAGGTGTGTATGTGTGTGGGCAGGTGTGTGTGTGTGTGGGCAGGTGTGTGTGTGGGCAGGTGTGTTTGTGTGTGGGCAGGTGTGTTTGTGTGTGGGCAGGTGTGTGTGTGTGTGTGGGCAGGTGTGTGTGTGTGTGTGTGTGTGTGGGCAGATGTGTATGTGTGTGGGCAGGTGTGTGTGTGTGTGTGTGTGTGGGCAGGTGTGTGTGTGTCTGTGTGGGCAGGTGTGTGTGTGTGTCTGTGTGGGCAGGTGTGTGTGTGTATATGTGTGTGTGTGTGTGTGTGTGGGCAGGTTAGAAAGTCTTGCCCTGTTGAACACTACACCTGACTTGAGGCCACCACCTCTTGGTTGTCCAATGTTCTTGCTTCTCTAGGGCTCTTCTCAGATATTCATTATACCAGCTCCCCAGAATACCAAAGTTAGGGTGGGTGACCGCGAGCCCTGGTGGTGGTCATAACTGCGGCCACCCAGGGGCAATACTCCATAACAACAATCCCCTGAGGTGGTGTAGGATGTAAGGACCTATTCACACTACATTCAGCGCTGCATTCAGGTCTTTACACAAGGCTTACAACTGAATCCCTGAAATTCAGGATTGTGCTGTCTGAAATGAGACATCTGAAAGCAGAGAAAATGGAGCCTAAAGATTCAGACTTTAGCCTCGGTTTGCCTTTGTTCAAATCAATGGCTATGTCAAGGCACATCTGAATGCCATTTTTCAGGGATTTAGATAGAAGCCTGAAAAGAGGAGATGAATGCATTGCAAAATTCAGTGTGAATAGGCCCTTATATCTGGAGTCTTGATATTGATGCCACAAGCATTTTACTTGTTTTTAACTTAAAAAAAAAATACACACACACAAATTATACACACACACACACACACTATACATACACACACAGTATACATACACACACATTATACACACACACACACACTATACATACACACACACAGATGTGTATGTGGGCAGGTGTGTGTGTGTGGGCAGGTGTGTGTGTGGGCAGGTGTGTGTGTGTGTGATGTCTGTCTGTTTGTGTGTGTGTGTGTGTGTGTGGGCAGATGTCATTGTGTGATGCCTGTTTGTATGTATTTTTGTGTTTCAAATGTGTTTATGCGTGTCTGTATATGTTTGTGTGTGTGTATGACTGCATGCGGCCTCCTGCTGAGTATAGTTGGCGCCGTGCGGCCTCCTGATGTCTCTGGGGGGGCTCCGTGCAGCCTCCCGCTGTGTATAGATGGCTACGTGCGGCCCCTCGCTGTTTATAGACGGCGCCGTGCGCCCCCCCGCTGTGTATAGATGGCTACGTGCGCCCCCCGCTGTGTATAGATGGCTACGTGCGGCCCCCCGCTGAGTATAGATGTCGCCGTGCGGCCTCCTGCTGTGTATAGATGGCTACGTGCGGTCTCCCGCTGAGTATAGATGGCGCTGTGCGGCCTCCTGCTGTCTCTGGGGGGAGCGCCGTGCGGCATCTATACTCAGCAGGAGGCCGCACGTAGCCAGCTATACACGTATACTCAGCAGGAGGCCGCACGTAGCCATCTATACGGTGCCATCTATACACAGCGGGAGGCCGCACGGCGCCATCTATACACAGTGGGAGGTCGCACGGCGCCATCTATACACAGCGGGAGGCCGCACGGAGCCATCTATACACAGCGGGAGTCTCAGTGTTTTGCAAGAGCAGTCAATAAATTCTGCTTGACTAATTCTGAGCACCATAAAGTCTGGTTCGCTTCTAACCTGCTGTCTTCATTTTCAGCTTGCTGAATTCTAACTCATTTACTGTCATTCGAGACGATGCCTTTGCTGGTCTCTTTCACCTTGAATACCTGTAAGTGTTCCACTTAATGTCATATTTTTGATTCTGTTCTTCTTCATCTTTTGGCATGTGCAATTGTATGAGCAAGTATTCATATGAATTTATGACCTACTTAAACCTTGGAGGACCTTAAATTTTATTCAATCAATTTTTTTTCCAGTTTAAAACTATGGGACATATATGTGCCTTGGTCCTCAAAGGGTTTTTAAAGGGGCTGCAAACATAAATATGAAAAAAATAATTCAATTAGTGCTTTTTGTGTTTATTTAATTTTTATTTGAAGTCCATTTTTTTTATATACTTTGAAATTAAGCTCTACCCCATGGAATGAAGCCCTACCTACATGACATCTGAGAGCTACATGGATCCCGCTTGTGTGGTGCCTGTCCGTCACTACTATTCAGTTTTAGGGTCCACTCACTAAGCCATATATTCTCTCATGCAAGAGAATAGGGCCAATTATGCTAATGACACTCGGCTCAAACTCTGTCAGAGCTTCAACTGAGTGTGATCCGATTCTCTCGCAGCACAGATATGGAGAAGATGGAGAACTTACTTTCTCCATCTTCTCCATAGTCTCTGTGAGTGTTCATCGGACTGCACTTGGATGACGTCCGAGTGCAGTCCAATGTTTTACGTGCACCCATAGACTTGTATGGGTGCACATGGTCCGAATATCGAATGAGATTATTTTCTCATGCCAATAATCGCACTGTCCCATAGTATAACATAGAGCCGAGTCCTATCCGATAAAACATCACATAGCATTCGGCCGTGTTATACGACAGTGTGAGCGAGCCCTTAGAGTCAAGGAATATTTACATGTAGATGATGATATTACTCTCCAAGTGTATATTTTTTTAGGCGAGTTCATAGTAAATGCTTTGCATTTTTGACATGTGATCAACTAAAGAGCAAGAAAGATTTAGGACCTCCCCTATAGAGAAACGAAAAATAGTTTGGAGGACTTGCATGTCCTTTTTATTTATTATGAAAAAATCATAAAAGATCCAGTTTTTTAACCATGCTGTGACTTTCTGCTGAGGGAGAGGGAGAGAGCTGCCCTATTCAGAGTCTGTAATAAGACCTGCTGACAAAAGTGTTGAAGATACAGTCTAACGTGAATTAACAATGAAAAAAAGTTAATTTAACAAATGGCTTGTATTTTTTTTAATACAAACTTTTTTGTCTTTACAGCTCTTTTAAAGGGAATCTGTCATCAGGTTTTTGCCACCTAATCTGAGAGCAGCATAATGTAGGGTTAGAGGCACTGATTCCAGTAATGTGTCACTTACTGGGCTGCTTAGTGTTGTTTTGATAAAATCATTGATTTGTCAGAAGGTAATTATCACTAGATGACTAGTAAGTTCTGTAGGACCCCACCCCCATCACTGATCAGTAGATTTCTGTGTACACTGAGCATGGGCAGAAAGCTGCCAATCAGTGGTGTGGGTGGGGCTATACAGAGCGCAGCATTCAGAGAGCTGCTAGATCTGCAGCAGATAAAACGGTGATTTTCTCAAAATGGCAACAAGTAGCTGAAAAAGTGACACATCGCTGGAATCAGGGTATCTGCCCCAATATTGTGCTGCTCTCAGATGAGGCAGCACAATTAATATTATGCCAAATTAATTTCCCATGAACTATCACATGATCTATCACAGGGGATCATGTGACATGTCACGTGATAAATCAGCTGTGTGGAGGGGGCCCGCGCCTTCTAAACTGCCCGGGGCCCTTGCTACTCTTAATCCACCCCTGCCTATATCCCCGGAGCGGCCTGGCTGCCCCAGTATGCCGGCGAGTCGCATACCTTGGGCGACTTTAAAGAAAGGCTGTATAGCCTGTTCAAAGTTTATCCCCTGACAGAAGAACAGAAGGTAAGCATACTGATAGGGCAGTTAACTGGTGCGGCCCAGCGGGAGGTAAAGTCTTGGACAGCTGAGGAGAAAAGGACTGTAAGGGGGGTTCTGACCCGTCTACGGGACACCTTTGATGCCCGTACCTCAGCAGAAATCAAAATGCGGTTCTATGGATGTAAGCAGCGAGCTCAAGATAGCATCCGAGATTATGCCCTAAATTTACAGGAAGCCTTGGGGGCAATTAAGCAAGCTGACCCTGGCAGCATGCAGGATACAGATAAACTATTGACTGACCAGTTCATAGAAGGTCTGCTGTCCAGCGCCCACAGAACCCAGCTGCGCCTCATGGCCCTACAGAACCCCGATTTGACTTTTGCACAGTTCAACGATAGGGCCATCCGGGTGCTCCGAGAACCTGCACCGGGTGGCGCTGTAGCTTCCCGGCGCCCAGCCATCCCTTACCACCAGGGGGCGGCACCCTATCCCGCAGACCTTGTGGGGGCTGATGCGCAGGCCCTAAATCCATCCCCGCCTGCAAACCTGCACCATCAGGTCCAAGAACTAACAAAGAGTGTTGCTGCATTGTCCAGGACCGTACAGTCGTTACAGATGGACCCGTCAGGACCAATCAAGCTGGCTTCCAGTCCGGAGGATGTCCCGTGGCGTCGACGGAGGAGGATCCCGTCGTTCAGAGGGAGGCCCGCCGATCATTACACTGAGGATGGACAGCCGATTTGCCGCCGTTGCAGCCAGCCGGGACACGTAGCCAGGTACTGTACTTTAAATGGGTCCGACCTGGGGCAAAGGGCCAACCCCCAGGCATAAGGTCATCAGGCCCATCTAATTGGCTTGAGAAGTAGGTAGGGTAAAGCCCGGTTTTACCCGTAGTGCTGGACGGTATCCCCATGAGTGCACTGCTGGACACCGGGTCCCAAGTGACTACCATCCAATATGTACTTTTTAAGCAGTACTGGAGTGACACTGATATAACTCGTTATCCAGATGATGACTTGAGCATCATCGCCAGCAATGGTCAACCCGTGCCGCAGGTGGGGTTCAGAGAGATGACCATTAAGATTGGTAAAGTTGAACTGCCGGCACAGGGAGTGATCATTGTGGACATTGACCGTCGAGAAAGTCACCCTAAAATAACCTTGGGTACTAATGTGATTGAAAATTGTCTTTCAGAAGCAATTGTAATTTTGCAGCAGGTGGCGATGAATGTGAGCTCCAGCCAGCAGAGGGTCCTCCAGAAGGAGATAAGAGCCCTGATGAGATGGCAACAGGTAGAACTGTCTGGTGGTGAGATCGGTAGCGTGAGGAATGGATGAGCAACCCGTTCCCCATTGCCATGCCCCCCAAAAGTGAAATGATCTGGTGTCGGAATGCAATCGGGTTAAGAGGGAGAGACTACCAAGCCATGGTAGAACCCGTGTACTCAGACAGCAGGCCCACCATTTTGACAGCCCAGGGGGTGGTCGATGTCCGCCATGGAAGGGTGCCCGTCTGGATCTTAAACATTGGGGAAAGGGAAGTACACTTGCCTTGGTACGCTACACTAGCCAAATTGTATACTGTTGAACACAATGCTGTCAGGGCCATGGAACCCTTGCCTCCATCTCCCCAAGCAGAGGGTAATGGTTCCCAGAAACCCAAGGAGGACTGGTGCCAGAAACTCCACGTGGGTGCTGACTCCACTCCCTTGCACCAAAAACAAGGAGTCTACCGGGTGGTTCAAGAGTACGAGAGAATCTTTAGTAAGCACCCGCTAGACTTCGGCAGAGTGAAAGGGGTAGAACACCACATCCCCATGGGGAGCCACCCACCAATAAAAGAAAGATACAGATCTGTACCACCCCGCACACTATCAGAACGCAAAGGGCATGCTGAGAGAAATGAAGGAAGCCGGGGTCATTAGAGACAGTTGTAGCCCCTGGGCAGCCCCCTTGGTTCTGGTAAAAAAGAAAGACTGTACTATGAGAATGTGCGTGGACTATAGAGAAGTCAATCGTATCACCCATAAAGACGCATACCCGTTGCCTAGAATAGAGGAGTCTTTGGTCGCACTAAAATCAGCTAATTTCTTCTCTACTTTGGACCTTACTAGTGGGTACTGGCAGGTTCCTGTGGCAGAGGCTGATAAGGAGAAGACCGCCTTCACCACCCCGATGGGATTAAGTGAATTCAACTATATGCCGTTCGGGTTCTGCAACGCACCCGGGACCTTCCAGAGGCTGATGGAATGCTGTCTAGGGCACCGAAACTTTGAGACGGTCCTACTTTACCTGGACGACGTGATTGTCTATTCGAAGACTTACGAGGACCATCTAAAGCACCTGGCCGAGGTGTTCGATGCCCTGGCAGGCTTTGGCATGAAAGTGAAACCCTCCAAGTGCCATCTGTTAAAGCCGAAGATACAGTACCTGGGACATGTGGTGAGTGCAGAAGGAGTAGCCCCCGACCCTGCAAAATCACGGCAATAAAGAACTGGCCAAGCCCCTCTAACATAAAAGAAGTGAGGCAGTTCCTCGGGTTGGTAGGCTACTACCAAAGGTTCATCCCCAGGTTCACCAAGATGGCAGCCCCTATGCAGGACCTCCTTATAGGACAATCTAAGACCAGAAGCCAAAAGCCACCCTTCAAGTGAGACAAGCCGGAAGAGGAGTCCTTCCGCCAGCTGAAGATGGCCCTCACGGGGGATGAGATCCTGGCCTACCCTGATTATGGCCAGCCTTTTATCCTCCACACAGACGCCAGTAATGTGGGGCTGGGAGCCGTACTGTCACAGAACCAACAGGGCAGAGAAAGGGTGATCGCGTACGCCAGCCGGAAGCTGAGGCCCACCGAGAGAAACCCGGAGAATTACAGCTCCTTTAAGCTGGAGTCCTTGGCAGTGGTGTGGGACGTAACAGAACGTTTCAAGCATTACCTGGCCTCTGTGAAGTTCACTGTGTACACGGACAACAATCCGTAGACACATCTGGACAATGCGAGACTTGGTGCCCTAGAGCAGCGGTGGATGGCCCGGCTAGCAAACTATGACTTCACCATCAAGTACCGGGCAGGCCGAGCCAATGCCAATGCAGATGCCCTATCGAGAATTCCCCACTTGCCTGATGAGGGAGAAGATCCAGATGAGTTGGAGGAAATAGAGCTCCCTGCATTCCACCGGTATGGGGCCACTCAGTACTCCCACCGTGTAAGAGACAAAGACTTGACCACTGTCATGTTCAATCCCTTACCTCACCACGGCTGGGCTGAAACGCAAGATAGTGACCCTGCAATTCGCCTGGTGAAAGACCTGTTGACCCAGGCAGACGCTAGCCCTGGCTCGGACGCTCCAGAGGAAGCCAAGCAGTTATGGAAGGAGAAAAGCAGGCTATTCCTCTACGAAGGTAAGCTGTGCAGAAGGCTTGTCAACCACCGGACGCACGAGCTGACCTGGCAGGTAGTGGTCCCGAGACGAGATGCAGCAATGGTCCTGGAGGCCTACCATGACAGAGCGGGACACTTCGGGTGGAAGAAACTGGAGTTCCTACTGAGAGAGCGGTTCTACTGGGTCGGAATGAGAGGGGCCATAGAGAAGTGGTGCAGGGACTGCGGCCCATGTAACCTCAGAAGGAAGGACGGTACCAGCCAGAAGACGCCCTTGATGCCCATCATCACCAGGCAGCCTCTTGAGCTGGTAGCTCTGGACCATGTGAAACTGGCTCCAAGCCGGTTGGGCTACGTCTATGCCCTGACAATAGTGGACCACTATTCCCGGTTCCTGGTGGTGGTTCCTGTTAAAGACTTGACAGCCCAAACAGCGGCCAGAGCCTTCCAACAACACTTCTGCCGTCCACACGGGTATCCGGAACAGGTCTTGACAGATCAAGGTCCAGGGTTTGAGGCTGAAATCTTCCAGGAGTTCTGCAACCTCTACGGCTGTAAGAAGATTCGGACAACGTCTTACCACCCACAAACCAACGGGCTATGTGAGAAAATGAATAATATCGTCATTGATCTCCTCAAAACGTTGCCCCTGGAAGAACGCAGCCTGTAGCCGGAGAAGCTGCCAGACCTGATAGACTTATACAACCATATCTTGGTGAATGCTACAAATTGCACCCCGGCTTACCTGATGAGGGCAAGACCAGGTAAGCTGCCGATAGACCTGGACATGGGAGTCCTGACCCCCGAGGACACCTCCCCAGACGCGGACTGGGATACGGAACGGCGGCTACAGTACAAGAAGGTACAGGAGAGTGTGGAGAGGAGTCTGGCTCAAGCGAGAGAAAAGCAAGAGAGGCTCTTCAACCAACACGCCCCTGCTGGTTCCCTGGAACCTGGTGAGCAGGTCCTGAAGCGGAAGAGAAGGCTTCACAAGCTAGATGACCAGTGGGAGAGCGACCCATACACAGTACTGCAGTCCAACCACAACAACCCGAAGGTATGTGTAATTACCAAGGATGGAGGAGAAACCACTAGCACCGTCTCCAGAGACCACCTAAAAAGGTGCCCCAAGCAACTACAGAGTGCAGGAGAAGATCAAGATGACCTTGAACCCGCAGAAGACAAGAAAGAAATGATCAGCACAGTTCTTGGAGAGTTCCCCCGGTCCTGGACTCGGATAAATGATGCAATAGTGGTACCCGTCCTACACTTCCTTCAACCAACCCAGCAGGAACCTACAGGAGAGCAGGAGGAATTAGAAGACCAAGCAGCCCTAGAGGCAGAAGAACCCATGCCAGCAGCCCAAGAGAGTCAACCCTCTGCTGACAGTGAGCCTGCCATACCTGCGGTAAGCCAAAGGACCCGCAGATAGCTGCCTGCACTGCCTGTAAACCCAGCTAGAAGCTGTACCCTGAATGCTAGTGGGGAAAGTCAGGTTAGACCACCACCAGACAGTGGGTTACGCAGGTCAACCCGGAGCACTAGGGGGCAAATACCAGCTCGCTGGAAGATCTAAATGCTGTATATTGTAAATGTTTTATGTTTGTTGCCTGGTTGCTAATTATGTTTTTCCAGTCTTTCTAGTTCATGGACTAACAGGTTATGGACGCTGAATAACCGGAACTGTCTTGTAGATAGTTGCACTTGGTGCCCTCTTTCGAAGATGGCCACGGAAGAAAAATCTGTCCGGTGTGGCCTCCTTGTGGCCCAAAGTAGAGAGCTCAGCCTTGTCGCCACGCCCAAGGCCAGGAACTTGGGGTTTATGGAAACAGGTCCCCACACCGTGGAAAACTTCACCTTGTTGGGTGACATGGACACCCGGTCACGGAAGCGCTGTGACCTCAAGGACAAAATATACTTGTGTATATGTTATGTTGTCATTTATACCCTGTATTTGTGGTTCCTGTTTAGTCCGAAGTACTAAATTTTACTAGGGGAGAATGTGTCACCCCAGGCCTGGATGCCACAAACAATAATCTGTGTCTGAGAGCAGGAGGGAGGTCCACTGGTTAGGGACAATTAGCATACAGCACCTCCTGTCCCAGGCCAGCAGGGGGAGCTGGCTGCCCCTATAAAAGCTGGAACTGGGGGCAGGGTTAGAGAGAACTGGAAGACCTAGCTCAGGAGTGAGACTAGTCCCAGAGAAGGAGGGACAATTCAGCTGTAGCTGAGGAGTCCGTGAGGCAGAGGAGAAACTGCAAGCCAGGGACAGAGGCGACGAGAGCCGGTCCTGGAAGAGAACCAATCTACCGGGCATTGGGGTCCGGGGCTGTCAGGGTTACAAGCCCAGCAGCAGAGAACCAACCTGCGAGGGATTTCAGGTCCCTTGGCCTAAGAATCCTGGAGGCTCCGCCACACAGAGGGACCAGTACAGCGAGGAGCAAGTGACGCACCCCCTGGGCCAGTGTTGTTTGGGGGATACCCGGAGCCGGATCAGATGGGGGTTGTAGTCTCCGAGTGGCGGTGACCCGGTCCGTGCCCAGGGTGTCAAGCTCAGTGTGTGGCAGTCCTTACAGATGTTATTAGTGTTCTTTTGTGTCGACTACGCCACCCGTTGATGTGCGGTCAATACGGCCGCCGCTGCAGCAGGGTCCGCTGAGGCTGGTGGTGTGTGCGCAGCTTGGTAGTAGTATAACCCCCAACGGGAGGGGTATAGCCTCAGGGGGTCAGTCGCAGAGGATGGGGGTTGTGGTGGTGCAGTGAGAGTGGTAATAAGACTCCGAGTCGGGCTGTGCAGTTCAGGGTTTTTACTTACTGCAGATGTTCTGGTCACTCCGGCCTTGAGTGACCACCCGAGCCGTGCTGCGTCCACCAGGTCCTGGACTCGGCCAACCCCCAGGTGATTCTGGAGCGTGGTCCTGAGCTCCCTTTCTGACTTGTCCTCCTCTCTGGCCTTCCCCACCAGGGATCCACCTATGTCCGGCTCCCTCGGGCCTCTTGTTGGTAAACCCTTGTCTCTGGGTTCCCTGACCCTATGCACGGTTTGCCTTCCGGGTGGATTTAGTGGGTGGTCGTGACAGATTCTGCCCACGACCTCCGGTCTCTGGCTAAGGATTAGTGCCCTCCACCAGCTTGGGATCCGGTACCCTTGTGCCAACTCTTCACCCTCTGGTCTAATTTGGGCTCTTGGAGTTCCTTCTTTCTCCCCCTCTGGGTCCTTCTTTCTCCTCTCTCTCTCTGTGCCTTGGAGCTGCTCTGCTTCTCTGCTCTCTTCCTCTACAAAAGACAGGCTGACTGACTGACCCTGATCTAAGATGGTTCCCACCTTATATACTCCCTCTATGTGTGAGCTCAGGTGACCAGCACCCAATGAGCTCCTAGCATTACCCAGACTGCTCCCCCTATCTGCCCCTACACTACTGGGATGTTCCACCCCCCTCCCACTCCAGCCAGGAACAGACACGGTCGTACCTGCACATTTCTTAAGTGGGAGTACCGTTGGTCTGCCCCCCCGGAAATGGGATGTATGTAGTGCATGCAGTCTATCTGAGCTCAGTTCCACACTCCATCCTTACCCGGGAGTGGAATACCACACCTCTGGGTTGAGGTGCAATACCCCTGTAGCAGCCGAATCCTCAGGGTGCTACATTCCCCCCTGGTAAATCACAGCACGTCCTCGGGCTGTAAGATACAAAAACATCCAAAACATACAATTATTTTTCATAAACATCAACATATAAAACAACATATAAAACATCACATATATTATCAGCAATAAAAACTTTTTCATATAAAACATTCTTGTAAATATTCTTGTTTCTGGTTCCTCCGGTCACGGTGCAACTTGTGACCGGGTAAAGTGCGACAGTCTTTTCTTGAAAACAAAACTCGGCTTTCCTATAAAACCAGTAGGGGGCGCTTTAGGAAGCGCAACTATATACAAAAGGGGATATGGCCGCTCTCAGTCCTCGGCCAGGTATTAGGAATAGGGACACACGGGTAAACAGTTCACTCTTGTCCCAACGGGGACATATTTAAAGCAGCAACAGTTTTTGGTACCCCGACGGGCAACTATATACAGTCTCTTCTCTACCATACTCAACGACGGCGTCCTCCTGCTCTTTCTTTGGATTCAGTTTCTGTTTCAGACCCGTCCGGGTCCTCTTGCTCCTCCTCACACCGCAGCTCCTCCTCCGTCAGGCGATGCACATGGAGGGCGTAGGGTCCTTTGGCACACTTGTGCCGGGTGAAGGTGACCTCGTCCCCTAAATACAGGTCACGACCTCTGTGTCCCTCCGGCAGATGGCTCTCTACGTCTCTGCGTGTGACAAAGACGTCGCCGGGGGTATGATGGTCTCTGATGAAGCCCCACCCATGCTGCAGATTGAACTTTATCACAGTCCCGATGGTGCGGGGACCATGCGCTGCACGGGGATCTCTCCTGGTCCGGCTCTTCTGCTCCGCGCTCCTTATTTGGGCTTGCTGTTCCCGGACCCGCCTCTCTCTCCGCTCCTTCTCGAAAACCTCGAGCTGCTGCCGGCAGCACTCTGCACGCTCCGCTGCGGCCGCCCGAGTCTCCTGAGTGAACCCCATGAGGTCTTCTCCGGTGGGGTCCCACTCAAACTGTGCCTCCTCCAGCGGGGGCGAGGTCCTCTTTACGGGCTTCGGAGCCGGAATCAGGGGCTCGCACATGGGCCTTGCTCTCTGGAGCTCCAGTTGAATGTACTCCTCAGGCCATATGAAGGGCTGCCCATCCGGGCACGTGTGCTGGGCAAATAGATTTTCGCCCAGGTGCGGCACTCGAGATGCTATAGGCGCTGTGGTGGTAGCGGCGCCCGGATTGACCAGGCCTTGCGACCAGGCCGGCGGCACCTTAAAGGCAAAGGGCACCGTAAGAACGGCGGCGCCCTGGGTTATTCGGCCCTGCGACCAGGCCGGGGGCTCCGCGGAGGTAGGGGGCGCTGTTGGTATTGCGGCGCCCGGGGGTACTAGGCCTTGCGACCAGGCCGATGGTACTTCCTGCTTGGCCACGCTCGAGGTCGAGGCGTGTGACGTCACAGGGGTCGCGGCCGCGGCTTCCGGTTGAGGCCTAGTCGGCGGCGGTGACGATGCAGCGACGGGCACGGCAGGGGGAACTTCGGGCTCTGCGACGGGGAGCTGGGGCAGGTACGCGGTTTCCCGGCTCGGGGTATAGACGTCCCCTTTACCTGCCTCCATTCGTTCGGCTCCCTTCTCGGCGCCGTCTCCGGCCTTCAGTCCTCCTGCACCATCCTCAGAGGCGGTCTGTCTCCTCGTCTCAGGTGGCGTGCTCCGCTGACGGGTTTCGGTCTGCTGGGCCATCTCTCGGCTCCACTCCGTCAACGCCTCCCGCTGCACCCGGGCCATCCTCCGTGCGAGGCCCTCCAGCGCAGTCTGTGCACACTCCCGATCTCGGGGGAGCTGTGCCAGGATCTCCACTAAGCCTAGTGGGCTTGTTGCTTGCAGCAGGCTCCTGACCACTGGGTCGGTGCTGCCTGTCTCTCCCTCCATCTCCGGGTATGTTCTCTCTGGACTCTTCTCCAGACGTCTTGTCTCCGGGTGCGCTCTCTCTAGACTGCTCCAGGCGGCACCCATCTTTGCTCTTTTGTTCTGTCTCCGCCCACATCGAGGGTGGTCCCGGGGCAACTTCAGTTCCAGGGGCAGTTCTCTCACGCTGATGGACACTTCCAGCATCACAGTCTCTGTTGGTGGGCGCGGTTTCCGCTTTTGGCGCCATTCTTCGACCTGGCCCACGATGGGAGGTGGCCTCTTGCCACCCTCTGGCACGCCCATAATGGCGTCCGCTCTTCCAAGGCGGGAAATCTTTGGAAATGGCGGGAATCGTCTCCCAGTGGCGGGAAACTCCATGGATGGCGGGAAAAAGCTGCAAATGGCGGGCAACCGGCGGGAAACGACTTGTGATGGGGCCCGTTGGCGGGGACCCTCCGGAACCGGCGGGAGACTTCTTTTTGAGGTAACGGTGAACTTTTCTTCAGGCACGCAGTACCCGGTTGTTGCGGGCACGTAATCCTGCCGACTACGCCAAAGTTGACGCACCCCCTGGGCCAGTGTTGTTTGGGGGATACCCGGAGCCGGATCAGATGGGGGTTGTAGTCTCCGAGTGGCGGTGACCCGGTCCGTGCCCAGGGTGTCAAGCTCAGTGTGTGGCAGTCCTTACAGATGTTATTAGTGTTCTTTTGTGTCGACTACGCCACCCGTTGATGTGCGGTAAATACGGCCGCCGCTGCAGCAGGGTCCGCTGAGGCTGGTGGTGTGTGCGCAGCTTGGTAGTAGTATAACCCCCAACGGGAGGGGTATAGCCTCAGGGGGTCAGTCGCAGAGGATGGGGGTTGGGGTGGTGCAGTGAGAGTGGTAATAAGACTCCGAGTCGGGCTGTGCAGTTCAGGGTTTTTACTTACTGCAGATGTTCTGGTCACTCCGGCCTTGAGTGACCACCCGAGCCGTGCTGCGTCCACCAGGTCCTGGACTCGGCCAACCCCCAGGTGATTCTGGAGCGTGGTCCTGAGCTCCCTTTCTGACTTGTCCTCCTCTCTGGCCTTCCCCACCAGGGATCCACCTATGTCCGGCTCCCTCGGGCCTCTTGTTGGTAAACCCTTGTCTCTGGGTTCCCTGACCCTATGCACGGTTTGCCTTCCGGGTGGATTTAGTGGGTGGTCGTGACAGATTCTGCCCACGACCTCCGGTCTCTGGCTAAGGATTAGTGCCCTCCACCAGCTTGGGATCCGGTACCCTTGTGCCAACTCTTCACCCTCTGGTCTAATTTGGGCTCTTGGAGTTCCTTCTTTCTCCCCCTCTGGGTCCTTCTTTCTCCTCTCTCTCTCTGGGCCTTGGAGCTGCTCTGCTTCTCTGCTCTCTTCCTCTACAAAAGACAGGCTGACTGACTGACCCTGATCTAAGATGGTTCCCACCTTATATACTCCCTCTATGTGTGAGCTCAGGTGACCAGCACCCAATGAGCTCCTAGCATTACCCAGACTGCTCCCCCTATCTGCCCCTACACTACTGGGATGTTCCACCCCCCTCCCACTCCAGCCAGGAACAGACACGGTCGTACCTGCACATTTCTTAAGTGGGAGTACCGTTGGTCTGCCCCCCGGAAATGGGATGTATGTAGTGCATGCAGTCTATCTGAGCTCAGTTCCACACTCCATCCTTACCCGGGAGTGGAATACCACACCTCTGGGTTGAGGTGCAATACCCCTGTAGCAGCCGAATCCTCAGGGTGCTACACAAGCAACAGGTACCCAAGGCCCTAGTCGCATGCCATACAGGCGAGAAGTACACGGCCAGTTCAGGGACGTGGGCTATTACACCACGAAAAGGGGGATAGTCAGAAAGAGCATAGAGAGAACGGTAGGCCTACACACTCACCCTGACCAGTGGGGCTCGCCCGAATGCTCTCAGACACCCAGGCCCATTCCTAACCGGTACTGTTGGGTCATTAATAATATCTACAATAAAGACCCTGAACTGTTTGAAGCGGACTCTGAACTCTTACTATTGCGGCCTGCACTATCACCCCCAACATCCACCTACACTGCCCTGAGGCTACACTCTTCCCGTGGGGAGTTATCCTACACCTGTGCTGCACACCAACACCAGCCTCAGCAGTCTGCCTCGCAGCGGCGGTTATCCCTGACCGCAATCCACGGGTGGCGTAGTCGGACATTCAAAACACTGATAAATAGACTGCCACCATTTGGTCTGACCACCCTGAGCCACGGGATCGGGTTACCACTACTACCCCCATCAGCACCGTACACTAGAAGGCCCGGTTCCGTGTACCCCACGGCCCAGGGGGCGAGTCATGTGCATCAAATTATACATACAGATATGGGGCAGTGGGGCTTCATACTATATACAGGTGCTTCTCACAAAATTAGAATATCATCAAAAGTTAGTTTATTTCATTTCTTCAATGCAAAAAGTGAAACTCCTATATTATATAGAGTCATTACACACAGAGTGATCTATTATATAGAGTCATTACACAGAGGGATCTATTATATAGAGTCATTACACACAGAGGGATCTATTATATAGAGTCATTACACAGAGGGATCTATTATATAGAGTAATTACACACAGAGGGATCTATTATATAGAGTCATTACACAAAGAGGGATCTATTATATAGAGTCATTACACACAGAGTGATCTATTATATAGAGTCATTACACACAGAGGGATCTATTATATACAGTCATTACACACAGAGGGATCTATTATATAGAGTCATTACACACAGAGGGATCTATTATATAGAGTCATTACACACAGAGGGATCTATTATATAGAGTCATTACACACAGAGGGATCTATTATATAGAGTCATTATGTAGCACCCTGAGGATTCGGCTGCTACAGGGGTATTGCACCTCAACCCAGAGGTGTGATATTCCACTCCCGGGTAAGGAAGGAGTGTGGAACTGAGCTCGGTAGGCTGCATGCACTACACACATCCCATTTCCGGGGAACAGGCCGACGGTACTCCCACTTAGAAATGTGCAGGTACGACCGAGTCTGTTCCTGGCTGGAGTGGGAGGGGGGTGGTACATCCCATGTAGTGTAGGGGCAGATAGGGGGAGCAGCCTGGGTAAAGTTAGGAGCTCATTGGGTGCTGGTCACCTGAGCTCACACATAGAGGGTGTATATAAGGTGGGCACCAACTAAGAACAGGGTCAGTCAGTTGCAGAGAACAAGTCAGGAGCAGAGGAGAGAAGAAAGACCCAGAGTGAGAGAGGAGAAAAGAGAGAGACCCAGAGGCACAGAAGAAAAGGACTCCGAGATCCCAACTAAAATCCCCGGGTGAAGAGTCGGCATCAGGGTACCGGAACCCAAGCTGGTGGGGGTAAAAACATTCCCCAGCCAGAGACCGGAGACCGTGGGCAGCGTTTGCCACGGTCACCCACCACATCCACCCCGAAGGCACACCACGTGGAGGGTCAGGGAACCCAAGGCCAAGGGTCTCCCAACAGAAGGCCCGAGGGAGCTGGACCTAGGTGGATTACTGGTGGGGACGGCCAGAGAACGGGACAGAAAGAGAGCTCAGGGCCACGCTCCGGACTTGTTTGGGGGTTGGCCGGATCCAGGACCTGGTGGACGCAGCACGGCTCGGGTGGTCACTCGAAGCTGGAGTGACCAGCACAACATCTGCAGTAAGTAAACACCCTTAACTGCACAACCCGACTCTGTCTTCACTGCCGTCTGCACCGCACCACCACAACCCCCATCCTCTGCACCTGTCCCCTCTGAGGCTATACCCCTCCCGTTGGGGGTTATCCCACCAAGCTGCGCACCCACCATCAGCCTCAGCGGACCCTGCTGCAGCGGCGGCCACAGTGACCGCATCACAACGGGTGGCGTAGTCGACACAAAAGAACTCTTAATAACATCTGTAGGACTGCCACATAACACTGAGCTTGACGCCCTGGGCACGGGCCGGGTCACAGCCGCTCGGAGACTACAACCCCCCATCTGATCCGGTGCCGGGTATTCCCCTCAAAAAGGAATATGTCCCAGGGGGCGCGTCAACTTTGGCGTAGTCGGCAGGATTACGTGCCCACAACAACCGGGTACTGCGTGCCTGAAGAAAAGTGCAAGTTTACCTCAGAAAGAAGTCTCCCGCCGGTTCCGGAGGGTCCACGCCATCGGACTCCATCACCAGTCGTTTCCCGCCGATTGTCCGCCATTTCCAGCTTGTTCCCGCCATCTGCAGAGTTTCCCGCCACTGGGCGACGCTTCCCGCCAAATCCGCAGATTTCCCGCCTTGGAAGAGCAGCGGACGCCATTATGGGCGTGCCAAAGGAGGGCAGGAGGCCGCCTCCCATCGTGGGCCAGGACAGAAAATGGCGCCAAAAGTGGAAACCGCCCCCACCAACAGAGACTGTGATGCTGGAGGTGTCTGTCAGCGTGAAAGAACTACCCCTGGAGCTGACAGTCACCGAGTTGCCCCGGGACCGCCCTCGAAGTGGGAGGAGACGAAAGAAAAGAACGAAGATGGGTGCCGCCTGGAGCAGTCTGGAGCGAGCGCACCCGGAGGCAAGAAGTCTGGAGAGGAGTAGCAGAGAAGCTCACCCGGAGATGTCCAGAGAGCAGAGCAGCACCGGCCCGCTGGCCAGGAGCCTGCTGGAAGAAGAGCAGAGCAGCACCGACCCGTTGGTCAGGAGCCTGCTGGACACCACGACCCCACTAGGCCTAGTGGAGGTCCTTGCACAGCTCCCCCGAGACCGGGAGTGTGCACAGACTGCCCTGGAGGGCCTCGCACGGAGGATGGCCCGGGTACAGCGAGAGACATTGGCGGAGTGGAGCCGGGAGATGGCCCAGCAAACCAAGACCCGGAGCACGCCAGCCGAGATGAGGAAGCAGACCGCCTCTGAGGATGGCGCGGGAGGACCCAAGGCCGGAGACGGCGCCGAGGAGGGAGCCGAACGCATGGAGGCAGGTAAAGGGGACGCCTATACCCCAAGCCGTGACACCGCTTACCTGCCCCAGCTCCCCGTCGCAGAGCCCGAAAGTCCCCCTGCTGTGCCCGAAAACGCCATGTCACCGACGCAGACTAGGCCCCAACCGGAAGCCGCCGCCGCGACCCCTGTGACGTCACACGCCTCGACCCCGAGCGTGACCAAGCAGGAAGTACCACCAGCCTGGTCGCAGGGCCTAGAATTCCCGGGCGTCGCATCACCAACAGCGCCCCCTACCTCCGCGGAGCCTCCGGCCTGGTCGCAAGGCCAGGTAGCCCAGGGCGCCGCCGTATTAACGGTGCCCTTCACCTTCCAGGTGCCCCAGGCCTGGCCGCAAGGCCTGGGCAACCAGGGCGCCACCACCACCGCGCCCGCACCCGTAAAACCAAGGGTGCCGCGTCTGGGAGAGGACTTGTTTGCCCAGCACACGTGGCCGGACGGGCAGCCTTTCATCTGGCCCCAGAAGTATTACGAACTGGAGCACCAGAGGAGGGTTGGGGCCATGTGTGCACCCCTGATCCCGGCTCCGAAGCCCGTAATAAGGATCTCGCCCCCGCTAGCGGAAGCGCAGTTTGAGTGGGACCCCACCGGAGAAGATCTAATGGGGTTCACTCAGGAAACCAGGGCAGCTGCAGCAGAGCGCGCTGAGTGTTGCCGCCAACAGCTCGAGGAGTTTGCGAGGGAGCGGAGAGAGAGGCGGGTCCGGGAACAACAGGCCCAAATAAGGAGCGCCGAGCAAAAGAGCCGGACCAGGAGGGACCCCCGTGCAGCGCACAGTCCCCGTACCACCGGGACTGTAATAAAGTTTAACCAGCAGCACGGGTGGGGCTTCATCAGAGACAACAACACCCCCGGCGACGTCTTTGTCACGCGCAGAGACGTGGAGTCCCATCTGCCGGAGGGGCACAGAGGTTGTGACCTCTACATCGGAGACGAGGTCACCTTTACCCGGCACAAGTGTGCCAAAGGACCTTATGCCCTCCACGTACACCGCCTGACGGAGGAGGAGTTGCAGTGCGAGGAGGAGGAGCAAGAGGACCCGGACGGGTCTGAAGTTACAACCAGCTATAAGCAAAGAGCAGGAGGAAAACGCCGTTGAGTGCGGCAGAGCAGTGGATGTAAATAGTTACCCGACCGGGTACCAAAGAAACTGTTGCTACATATATATAGTCCCCGTTGGGACCAGCTGAGTGAACTGTTTACCCGTTAACCCCTTAATCCCACAGGCTGAGGACTGTGAGCAGCCATTCCCTTCCCTCTACCTGGCCGAGGACTGAGAGCGGCCAACTTCCCCTGTATATAGTTGCGCTTCCTAAAGCGCCCCCTACTGGTTTTATAGGAAAACCAGTTTTCCAGAGAGACTGTCGCACTTTACCCGGTCACACGTTGCACAGTGACCGGAGGAGGAGCCAGAGGCGACGAGAATGTTTTATTTGCTAATATATGTTGTTTTATATGTTCATGAAAAAAAAAAAAAAAATGTATGTTTTGGTGTTATTTATGTCTTACAGCCCGAGGACGTGCTGTGATTTACCAGGGGGGAATGTAGCACCCTGAGGATTCGGCTGCTACAGGGGTATTGCACCTCAACCCAGAGGTGTGATATTCCACTCCCGGGTAAGGAAGGAGTGTGGAACTGAGCTCGGTAGGCTGCATGCACTACACACATCCCATTTCCGGGGAACAGGCCGACGGTACTCCCACTTAGAAATGTGCAGGTACGACCGAGTCTGTTCCTGGCTGGAGTGGGAGGGGGGTGGTACATCCCATGTAGTGTAGGGGCAGATAGGGGGAGCAGCCTGGGTAAAGTTAGGAGCTCATTGGGTGCTGGTCACCTGAGCTCACACATAGAGGGTGTATATAAGGTGGGCACCAACTAAGAACAGGGTCAGTCAGTTGCAGAGAACAAGTCAGGAGCAGAGGAGAGAAGAAAGACCCAGAGTGAGAGAGGAGAAAAGAGAGAGACCCAGAGGCACAGAAGAAAAGGACTCCGAGATCCCAACTAAAATCCCCGGGTGAAGAGTCGGCATCAGGGTACCGGAACCCAAGCTGGTGGGGGTAAAAACATTCCCCAGCCAGAGACCGGAGACCGTGGGCAGCGTTTGCCACGGTCACCCACCACATCCACCCCGAAGGCACACCACGTGGAGGGTCATGGAACCCAAGGCCAAGGGTCTCCCAACAGAAGGCCCGAGGGAGCTGGACCTAGGTGGATTACTGGTGGGGACGGCCAGAGAACGGGACAGAAAGAGAGCTCAGGGCCACGCTCCGGACTTGTTTGGGGGTTGGCCGGATCCAGGACCTGGTGGACGCAGCACGGCTCGGGTGGTCACTCGAAGCTGGAGTGACCAGCACAACATCTGCAGTAAGTAAACACCCTTAACTGCACAACCCGACTCTGTCTTCACTGCCGTCTGCACCGCACCACCACAACCCCCATCCTCTGCACCTGTCCCCTCTGAGGCTATACCCCTCCCGTTGGGGGTTATCCCACCAAGCTGCGCACCCACCATCAGCCTCAGCGGACCCTGCTGCAGCGGCGGCCACAGTGACCGCATCACAACGGGTGGCGTAGTCGACACAAAAGAACTCTTAATAACATCTGTAGGACTGCCACATAACACTGAGCTTGACGCCCTGGGCACGGGCCGGGTCACAGCCGCTCGGAGACTACAACCCCCCATCTGATCCGGTGCCGGGTATTCCCCTCAAAAAGGAATATGTCCCAGGGGGCGCGTCAATTACACACAGAGGGATCTATTATATAGAGTCATTACACACAGAGGGATCTATTTTAAGTGTTTATTTCTGTTAATGTTGATGATTATAGCTTACAGCCAATGAAAACACAAACGTCATTATCTCAGTAAATTAGAATACTTCATAACAACAGCTTGAAAAATGTTTTTAAAATCCGAAAAGTTGGCCTACTGAAATGTATGTTTAGTAAATGCCCTCAATAGTTGTTCGGGCTCCTTGTGCATCAATTACTGCATCAATGCGGCAATGTGGCATGGAGGGATCAGCCTGTGGCACTGCTGAGGTGTTATGGAAGCCCAGGTGGCTTTGATAGCAGCCTTCAGCTCATCTGTATTGTGGGGTCTGGGGTCTCATCTTCCTCTTGACAATACCCCATAGATTCTCTATAATAGATTCTCTATGGGGTAAAGGTCAGGCGAGTTTGCTGCCAATCAAGCATAGTGATACTGTTGTGTGTAAACCAGGTATTGGTACTTTTGGCAGTGTGGACAGGGGCCAAGTCCTGCTGGAGAATGACATTTCCATCTCCATAAAGCTTGTGGGCAGAGGGAAGCATGAAGTGCTGTAAAATGTCCTGGTAGACGGCTGCGCTGACTTTGGTCTTGATAAAACACAGTGGACCTCCACCAGCAGATGACATAGCTCCCCAAACCATCACTGATTGTGGAGACTTCACACTAGACCTCCAGCAGCTTGGATTGTGGCCTCTCCACTCTTCCTCCAGACTCTGGGACCTTGATTTCCAAATGAAATGCAAAATTTACTTTTCATCTGAAAACAACACCTTGGGCCACTGAGCATCAGTCCAGGTCTTTTTCTCTTTGGCCCAGGTAAGACGCTTCTGGCGTTGTCTATTGGTCATGAGGGGCTTGACACAAGCAATGCGACACTTGTAGCCCATGTCCTGGATACGTCTGTGTGTGGTGGCTCTTGAAGCAATGACTCCAGCAGCAGTCCACTCCTTGTGAATCTCCCCCAAATTTTTGAATGGCCTTTTCTTAGCAATCCTTTCAAGGCTGCGGTTATCCCAGTTGCTTGTGCACCTTTTTCTACCACACTTTTTCCTTCCACGTCCATTAATATGCTCGGATACAGCACTCTGTGAACAGCTGCTTCTTTAGCAATGACCTTTTGTGGCTTACCCTCCTTGAGGAGTGTGTCAATGACTGCCTTCTGGACATCTGTCAAGTCAGCAGTCTTGCCCATGATTGTGGAGCCTACTGAAACTGACTAAGGGACCTTTTTAAATGCTTAGGAAGCCTTTGCAGGTGTTTCTTGTTAATTCTAATTTACTGAGATAATGACTTTTGTGTTTTCATTGGCTGTAAGCCATAATCATCAACATTAGCAGAAATAAACACTTAAAACAGATCACTCTGTTTGTAATGACTCTGTATAATATATGAGTTTCATTTTTTAGGATTGAAGAACTGAAATAAATTCACTTTTTGATGATATTCTAATTTTCTGAGAAGCACCTGTATGTAGCAGTGCGGCAATTATACTATATACAGTCAGGAGTATAAGTACTTGATACACTGAAAATTTCGAAAGTTTTTCCACCTACAAAGAATGAAGAGGTCTGTTTTGTTCTACTTAACTGCTGCAACTTGGACCTTTAACAGGATTTATATTTCACCTATGAGAAAGCATACTATGTGTATTTGGCAGATTAACTCAGGCTTGTTTATGATAAACTGAATACATGGATTGGAGTCCTATTTGTATACAGAATATTGACTATTAATGCTGGCAGAGTAAGTCTTAGGCTATATTCACACTAGGTGTTTTTTTTCTGCAGCAAAACATAATCTCTTGGCAGGAAAGAAGTAGCGTCAAAAACGCAGGTTTTGGTGTGTTTTTTTGCAGTGGTTCTTGGTGCATTTTTGGTGCGTTTTTCAGGATCCCAAAGTTCAGCTTTGCTTCCACCATAGACACATGAAAACAGGTCACCATTGCAAGACATATGTTCATGAAAAAGTACACATTACAAATGTAATAGGGGGGGGGTGAATTGGTCTGGAATAGTTTATCTAAGACCCTGGCAGTGCATTGAATTTGTAGGACACTATTTACTTTCACATTATGGTTTGCCATTGAGTTGCTCAGGCATTGTTCATTTTCACACCTCCCTGGGCCACACGTGTTGTTCAATCTCACACCTAGCTCAACCAATGTTTACTTTGTAGGCATCACTAATTTAATTAAACTGTAATAATCCAAGCTGCTATATCAGGTGACCAAGACAAGATGGTTTAAACTTGGGAAAATCACAAAAGTAAATGTGTGTCACATACTTGCTTTTTTCACTAAAAACGCAGCAAAATGTTCACACTAGGCTTTTTTTCAGCATTTTTTTCCACCACCCTTTTTTTTAATGGGTGAAAAACGCTGAAACAAGTGACATACTCTATTGCAAAAAGCCATGGAAAGCACAAAATACTGAGGACAAATAAGCAAGCTTTGTGCATGAGATTTCGGAAATCTCATAGACTTTGTTGGTACTGTAAAACGCAGCTGAAAATTTGCATAAAAAAGCCCGCTAAAAAAACGTCTAGTGTGAATATAGCCTTGTATAACAGTTCGCCAATGAGTTAGGATATATGACCATGATGCAGAAATGCTGCGGATTTTTCCTAAGCGTTTCTGCATCTCCCTGGATTGTCAAGCGCTTTGCCAAGTGATTTTAGCATCACTTGGAAAAGTGCTTGACAACTTGGTCACACTATATAATTCCATGCAACCGGCATGGATTTATATAGTGTGACCAAGTTACAATGCTGCAAATGCAGCATCAATAATAAAAAAAAAGAATAATAATGGTGAAAAATAAAAAAAAACCATTATACTCATCTTCCGATGGTCCTCGATCTTCTTCTCCGGTGCGTCCGGTGTCTTCGGCGGATCACGGTGCTGTAAAAGGACCTTCCATGACGTCATTTAGTCATGTGACAGGTCACGCGACCGCCGATGTCAGCGGTCTCTTGACCTGTCACATGACTAAATGGCATCATGGAAGGTCATTTTACCACCGCGAGCAGCCGAAGAGCCAGCAGCACCGCCGGGAGCAGACAGGGGCCATCAGAAGGTAAGTATATGTTTATTTTTTATTTTAATTCTATTTTAACTACAGGTACTATGGTACCCGGGTCTGGAGGAGAGTCTCTTCATCTCCTGACCCGGGTACCATCCATGCATTGAGTCGTATAGTATCCACATGTGTATTTTTAGTCATTCGGATGTTATGCGTTCCAATGCAAGTCAATGGCGGCTAAATCGCAGCGACTCTGCAAAATTAAAGGACGTGCTGCGGATTTTTCCGCAATGATAATCCGCAGCGGAAATCTCTGCAGCATGTGCACAGCACATGCGGATTATCATTGGGAACCATTGCAGACCTATCACCAAGCGTTTTTTAAGTGTTTCCGCGGCGGAAGTTACGCTGCAGAAACGCCTAAGAAACGCATAGTGGGCACACAGCCTTAAAAGTTCTATGGTGAAGAAAAACACGTGAGATAATAAATGCGAAATATACAATATTTCCCATAATATGACTGAGGATATCTTTAGGGTGTATTCACTGTTTTTTCTTCTGCAGCAAAAATGCTGTGTTTTACAGCACCATCTTAGTGAATGACATTTCTGAAATCTCATTTACATGCTGTTTTTTTGCATTTTTTTTAAATCTGCAGCTTGTCAAGTCTTTCAGAGGTTTTGCAGCATTTTTCACCCATTCAAATGAATGGAAAAATAAACACAAGTAAAAACACCTGAATTTTAAGCAGCGTTTTTCCTGCCTCCTTTGATTTTTGAGGTAGAAAAAAAATGCTGCCAAAATCCAACTTGTGAACACACCTTTATCCTGGTTGTGTTCTAATTGGATATAAAATAGAACGGCCATGATAACATGGGTAGTTAATTGTATGGTGTTTTCACTTTATATATTACCAGGCCGCATTCTATTTGCGCAGAGCTGCTCCGTGAAGATTCTATCACAAGATTCCGTGATGACATCACAGGTGATGGTGACATCACTGCTCACAGTCGCTATATATACAATGCACATAGGCTCACCCGTGCCTTTCTTGGCTCTATAGTGACTGATAGCACTTGCAGTTTTTCACTATGGCTGGAATTGTTTTGGACATTTCTCAGGTAAAAGCACTATTGTTGATCCTTATGATCAATCGTCCTAACAGTGTGCTTCTACCACCCGATGGCGTCCTCAGCTTCACTCACCGGCTGGTGATGGAGCTAGTAAAGGATTGCCTGACCAAACACCGACAACGTCGTCTAACGTCAGACTATCTGACGGATTTACTTCAGAACATCAGGACATTACTACACCAGGTAAGTGGCGGACACTCTGCACAGAACATCTCAATATTAATAGATAATAATGGAGGGATAGAAGCTTTTTCTTCTAATATATCGTATTTTGCAGACCATAAGACGCACCAAAAATTTTTGGGAGGTAAATAGGAAAAACATTTATTATAATAAAATGGGGGTCTGTCTTATAGTCCTGTCTTATAGTCCGAATTTTCGGTTTCTTACTGAGGGGGGTGGTGGCAGTGGAGCGAGGTCACAGGAGGCAGAGTCGCTGCTGCAGGAAGTCGGCAGTAGGAGTGGGGCGCTGCTGTGGGCCCCAAGCTGGGAGGAGCGGGGTGTCCAGAAGGTGCGAGGCTGCGGGCCCTGGGCTTCAAGGAAATGTTAGCGGTAATTCAGGAGGGGAGGCCCTGCTCTGCTTATTGATTTCTCTGCAGTGGGCTTCAAGAAGTAGGCTGCTGGAGATGGCCAATACACAAATTGAGATCTCAGCTCGTCATTGAGCCGAGATCTAAATCTGCACATGCACTGCCTCCAGCGGCCATTTGCCTGAAGCCCACCGCCAGAAAATCAATGGGCAGAGCGGGGACTCCCCTCCTAAATCACCGCTAACATTTCCTTGAAGCCCAGGGCCCACAGCCTCGCACGTCCTGGACACCCCGCTGGCCCGCAGGAGCGCCCCATTTCTACTGCCGGCTTCCTGCAGCAGTGACCCCACCTCCTGTGACCTCACTCCACCACAGCCACCCCCCTGGTAAGCTACATTCAGACAATTATTATTATTAATAATCTGTCTGATATGCTGGGGTGGAGAGCTCCAGAGTAGGGGGGATGCACGGGAGAAATCTTGTATGCGATTGTGGGAAGAGGAGATAAGAGGGGAGTAGAGAAGAAGATCTTGTGAGGATCGGAGGTTGCGTGCAGGTAAGTACCGGGAGACTAGGTCACAGATATATGGAGGAGACAGGTTGTGGGTGGCTTTGCATGCCAAGGTTAGGGTCTTGAACTGGAGTCTCTGGGTAATGTGGAGCCAGTGAAGGGATTGGCGGAGCGAGGGGAAAAGCCAGGGAATAGCGGGGGGACAGGTGGATTAGTCAGACAGCAGAGTTTAGGATAGATTGGAGGGGTGCGAGAGTGTTAGAAGGGAGGTCAAAAATTTTGGAAAAAAAAGCATCTTATAGTCCATAAAATACGGTAAAACACAACGAGTCCCCAAATACAGTATGTAGTCATTGTATCTGCAGACAGAGAACCGATGTCACATACAATTTCCGCCTCCATTCTGACCGCTCTCATCTGAAAATTCTCTTTTCCATTTTTCCTTCTTTATAGGCTGAAGAAAGATCTCAGACTGAAGATTTGGCTGTCTTTAAAGAACTGGCCGAAAAAGTCCTGTCTATACTAGAATGCTCATTGGAACGCCCGGTAAGGATCAATATTAATAGACGTATCTTAATCCACCGTATCTGAGGAGACTTTCTGAGAAAAGGTCTGAAGATGGCGCGGGATTTGTATCGTTACAATTGGTGCATCTGTAAATGTTGGTTTAGTCCTTCATGATTTATGTATTTGGTGATTTAGTAAAATCTTCCACATATTAATTATATATATTATATCTATCAGGAAACAACAGGAGGCGATGCCAAATATGGGCAAAATGTGAGCCCGAAAATCCCTGACCCTAATAGGAGTCAGCCGGAGCTGAACAGCGATCTGATTACAGGTGAGCGATCACCCGACCTTCTACAAGGAATGTCCAGATATTACAGAGGACGGAGGATAATGTTAGATTTACTCTCTACTCTGTGTAATGGGAACCTGGCAGCACATTGTTACATATAGAAGTAGTGGTGTGACGGTATAGGCCATTGTCCCCTAATAATAATTGTTTGTAGAAATCCAATGTGCCAGTCAGGAGAAATGTAAAGTAGACACCATATACAAATCAGAATGGAAGTGCGCTGGGGGCGTGAAAGAAGAAATCCAAGTGCAGTGACACGCCCCCAGTGCACTTCCAGGCTAATTTGCAAATCTCTCCTATGTTTCAGCTCTCTTACCATCACTCGTATGTGCAGCGTGGGTGGGGGCTTCCTCATTCATGTGATGGAGGGTCCATTCTGCAGTGCTATAGCAAGTAACATGAAATAAATTAAATTTAAATTGCATTACTGCTCTAGAAAATGGGAAAAAACTAAGATACTGAGCACATAATTTGGCCAATTCATGAATGCCCAGCAGCCAATGACAAGGCGATCTTTTTGTTGGAATCCTCTCCTAATGTGAATCCTCTCCTAGGCTGAAGCCTACATTTATATGGGTAGGTAGGATCCTGTTGTAATTAAAACCACCCCGGGCTGATGTGTGGAGATAGGTTCCCAGCAAAAAAGGTCGCCTTGCCGTGACTGCTAGGCATGCACCCAGCAAAAGAAGGTCGTCTTGCCGTGACTGCTGGGCATGCACCCAGCAAAAAAAAGGGTCACCTTGCCGTGGCTACTTGGCATGCACCCAGAAAAAGAAGGTCGCCTTGCCGTGGCTGCTGGCCATGCATGAATTGGCCAAATTATGTGCTAAGTATCTTCCTTTTATCCTATTTTCTACAGCAGTAATGCAATTCAAATTTAATTTATTTCATGTTTACATGCTATAGCGTTACAGAGTGCAACTTTGTTAGTTATATATTTGGATGGCTACTCTTAGTATGCACCTGTTCACACCCATTTTCTTTTCGGAAGTGATGGTCAGTCTTTTGTTATTTATGAAGGGGTTCCTCCATCATTTACATTACATTTATCTATGGATTCCCCGTATATTCTCATATTTAGAATCCCCATATAACGAGTATTAATCCCATTTACAGACATATTGTCATTTCTCCGTTATATTGCTGTATTATCTATGTAGGAATAATATCCTCTAATACATTTCATTTCTTCATCATTATTTTAGAAACAACTGAGCTGTCGAATCCTAACAATGGAATTAGTGAGATCCCGGAGATCCAAGAATCCGTAAGTATCATAGAGGGGGATGCGTGTGTGTCATCAGATCATGGGGTGTGAATGACTCGTCCAGTATTATCCCCCATACAACCATGGGACGTCTCTATTCTAAGTGTAGATGACCCTATGGTGTTAATTACATTTGAATTACAGGGAATCTGTCACCAGGTTTATGCTATTTGGTCTGAGAGAAGCATGATGCAGGGACAGAGACCCTGATTCCATGTGTTGATTACTTTACTCGGTGGAGTAGTTGTGATAAAATCACTATTTTTTTCTGCTGCAGAGCTCTGAATGCTGAGTCTTGTATAACCCCGCCCACACCATTGATTGGCAGCTTTCTGTGTACACTGTGCATAGGCAGAAAGCTGCTAATCAGTAGTGGAGGCAGGGGTACAGAGCAATAGGACTACCTGGCTAGACAGATAGTCTTCTAGTGATAATCTACTGATTTTATTGAAACAGCCACACACAGCCTAGTAAGTAACACATCACTGGAATCAGGGTCTCTGCCCCTACATCATGGTGCTTTCAGAATACATAGCAAACACCTGGTGACAGATTACCTGTAAGTCCTCCTCTGTGTGATCTCCCACATTATCCAGAATGTTATAGTAATGTATGATGACCGTTGCAGGGCGGCTCCAGGATTTTGTGGGCCCTGGGCGAAAGAGTCTCAGTGGCCCCTTTAACACATACCACGATTCATGATGCACAGATACCGCAGATAAATATATATATATATATATATATATATAGTACAAGGCCGAAGATTTCACTTCTTACATTACATGAGCGATATCTATTGTAAATTCCACAATAACTCAGAAAGCGGCGAATCCTCACAGCTCACAGTGCAGACCGGACAGTAATGTCCTCCACACAGTATAATGGCACCACATAGTCCTCTATACCATATTATGAGCTCCATATATTGCTCCATATAGAATAATGGACCCCATAAAATGCTCCACGCAGGCTGTGCCCCCATATAATGCCCCATGCAGGCTGTGACCCCACACATAATGCCCCATGCAGGCTGGCCCCCCACATAATGCCCCATGCAGGCTTTGACCCCCCACATAATGCTCCATGCAGGCTGTGACCCCCACATAATGCCCCATGCAGGCTTTGACCCCCACATAATGCCCCATGCAGGCTGTGCCCCCCCCCCCCACATAATGCCCCATGCAGGATGTCCCCCTCCCACATAATGGCCCATGCAGGATGTCACCCCCCATATAATTCCCCATGCAGAATGTCCCTCCCACATAATGTCCCATGCAGGCTGTGCCCACCACATAATGCCCCATGTAGGCTGTGCCCCCCCACATAATGGCCCATGCAGGATGTCACCCCCCATATAATTCCCCATGCAGGATGTCCCCTCCACATAATGCCCCATGCAGGATGTCCCACCCCACATAATGCCCCATGCAGGATGTCCCCCACACATAATGCCCCATGCAGTATATCCCCCCCACATAATGCCCCATGCAGGATGTCACCCCCCATATAATTCCCCATGCAGGATGTCCCCCCCACATAATGCTCCATGCAGGATGTCCCACCCCACATAATGGCCCATACAGGATGTCACCCCCCATATAATGCCCATGAAGAATATCACCCCCCCCATATAATGCCCCATGCAGGATGTCCCCCCAACACATACTGCCCCATGTAGGATGTCACCTCTCACCCCATATATTGCCCCATGCAGGATGTCACCTCTCACCCCATATAATGCCCCATGCAGGATGTCACTTCTCCCCCCATATAATACCCCATGCAGAATGTCACTCCCCCCATATAATGCCCCATGCAGGATGTCACCCCCCATATAATGCCCCATGCAGAATGTCACCTCTCACCCCATATAAAGCCCTATGCTGGATGTCACTTCCCCCCCCCATATAATGACCCATGCAGGATGTCACTTCTCCCCCTCATATAATACCCCATGCAGGATGTCACCCCCCTATATAATGCCCCATGCAGGATGTCCCCCCCATATAATGCCTCATGTAGGATGTCACCTCTCACCCCATATAATGCCCCATGCAGGATGTCACTCCCCCCATATAATGCCCCATGCAGGATGTCACTTCCCCCCCCCATATAATACCCCACGCAGGATGTCCCTACCTCCCCCCCATACAATGCCCCATGCAGGATGTCACTTCTCCCCCCATATAATGCCCCATACCTCCATACATAAAAAAAAAAAATCAAATGCTCACCTCACTGCTCACCAGCTGTGGAGAGGTAAGTATTGTGCCGGCCGTGGTCCTGAGCAAGCATTGGGGGGGGGAGCAAGGCCCACTAGCTGGCGCTGGCACCACTCTCCTCTGCTCACCGGTCCCATACCGCGCCAGGGTGCCCGACAGCAAGTGGGCCCCTCGCCTACTCAGGGCCCCGGCACTTGCCTGGGTGTGCTGGGTGCTAGCGCCAGGTCTGCCCAGCGTCCGGTTTGTATCCTCCCAACATCATATCAGTGTAAATCATCTGGGACATAATATGGGGGGAGAAGTTTTTGCATCTGTAACTTTTTTCCTGCATCTTCAATAAATCAGTATTATTTCTTATTCTTTTATAGAGCGTGATCGATTCATTGGTTCCGGCGAGAAAGCCGCATATGAGCGACTATGAAACTTCCAAACTCATCAGCAGTGGAAATTTTGGGTGAGATTTCTGTTGCCATAATCCACATTTCTCAGGGTTCCCTATGACAATGCTTCTGCCCCTGCACTCTGCCATTCAGTGTTATCATAGGGAAATTATGTGATCTGTAGCAAATCAAACTGTAAGGAAAGCGATTTAAATAATATAATTACATATAATATAATATATAATAATATAATATTATTACATTCGCCTGTGCTAGACCCTCATCTGTTCTTATGCTGCCTCCTCCACCTGAGCTTTTCTGCTCTCCACTCTGATCTTTGTTTTGATGGGGGGGGCTCCATTATGAAGCTGATCAGAGAAGTTGGCTACACATGGTCACATGAAGGGTGACACCATATTGACGTCAATGACATCTACACCCTCCACCATGACCATGTGGGCCCAATCACTGGCCTCAGCAGCAGAAGAGAGCCCTGGAGCACATTCATTTTGGACCAATTTTATTTGCACTAAATTGTATTTGGTCAGTTATAGCGAATCTGCCCAAAGAGAATTTCGATAGATTCTCGTATCTATAATGTGACCTGGGTGATGGCTCCGGCAGAAGTGGCATTGTGGAGACCTCCAATAGGTGATCTATGTAGTGCTATTTTATGTATTTCTAGATGTGCATTTATAGTGGCGGCCAGACTTTTAGTATTATACATATGCAAATTGTCTCTTCAGAGAGGAAGCAAACTAGAACTCCACCTATAGGAAGTAGCAATCCTAAAAGTCAATATCGACCCTTTAACAAGCCTTGTCACATGACTTAGGATAATAGCCAAAACCAAAATCTCAATTTGCAGGAACTGCGTTCTGGGGTACTGCCCCTCTTCAGTGCAAAGTGTGAGATATGGTTTGACTGGGTGAGAGGTGTCTGACCGGTATCCAAGGGGTTGACGTTTCTCCTTGCGGACATGAGGAGACTTTTAAGCCACAATGCTCCTCTGGGAAATAGGATTGCTACTTCCTATAGGTGGCACTAGGGTGCTAGTTCTCTTCCTCTCTGAAAAGAGACAATTTGCATATTTCCCAGAAGAGCATTGCAGCTTAAAAGTCTCCTCACCTTGACATGCTTAACATGGCTTTTTCCGCAAGGAGAAACGTTACCGCTTGGATCCCGGTCAGATGCCTCTCACCCAGCCAAACCATATCTCACACTTTGCACTGATGAGTGCTTGTACCCCAAAACATAGTGTCCGAAAATTGAGTTTTTGGTTATGGCTATTATTCCATGTCATATGATAAGGCTCGTTAAAGGGTCGATATTGACTTTTAGGATTACTACTTCCTATAAGGGGCACTAGTGTTCTAGTTCTCTTCCTCTCTGAAGAGACAATTTGCATATTTCCCAGAGGATCATTGAGGCTTAAAAGTCTCCTCACCTTGACAAGCTTAACATTTCACTCTCCGCAAGGAGAAATGTTACCCCTTGGATACCAGTATTAAACATATAATGATTTCTATAGATGGATTATTAATAAGGATTTATTATAACCGATGGATTCTCCTTCTCTCCAGGGCCGTCTACTTAGTGCATCATAAAGACTCACACCAGACCTTTGCTATGAAGAAAATGGCTAAGCGGAACCTAAATACTGCACAGAGATTGGAATGGGCCTTTCTGGAGAGGGACATCTTAACATTTGCTGATTGTCCCTTTGTGGTCTCCATGCTCTGCTCCTTTCCAACTAGATCTCACCTGTGTATGGTCATGGAGTATGTAGGAGGTAAGACACATCTATTGTATTATATTCAGCCCATGTCTGCTTTCATCTTATCACTGCTCATATCATTAGGACATTGTTGGTTACATCCCCACAGAGCATTTACTATAGGTTATCTATTACCAAGATGCTCGTAAATTCATTGATCTTGGTGCAGGGGCGCTATGGGGCTCATCAGTCGGAGGGGGTCTGTCGACGCTCGGCAGTGGGCAGCATCCCTCCACCTGTCAACACAATTTCAGCGGTATTTGCTTCTTCAAGGAGGTGGGGTAGGTGGGGGCAAAAATACTGAGTAGGTGGCTAGTAGGGGCCAAAATACTGAAAGGGGGCCGTATGACTAGATATGGGGGGACTGTGAATGATGAGTGGAGGTCATCATATTAAGTGGGGTGCTGTGGGGGTCCTCACTCTATATGGAGGCCCCCATTCTGTGTGGGGACATCATACTGAGTGGGGAGTTATGCGGACCATTATATTGTGTGAGGGACTGTGCGAACCATTATCCTGAGTGGGAGGGTTGCTGTGGGTGCCATCACACCGAGTAGGGGGTTGTGGCTGGCCTCCTTCTAAGTGGTGGCCTCCTTAGGAGGATTCACTGTGGGGATACCATACTCATTGAGTGTGGGTGTGGGCATTTTTGGGAGCATCATACTCTAAAATGGCCATAAAAGTTGTATTGCTGGTGAGAACACCAAGCTGCTTCAACAGGGATATAAATATATTTCTTTTTTATTTTTTAGGGTTGGGGGCAATTACAACTTTTGATATGGGGTCTTGTGATTTCTATGTACGCCACTATCTGTGTGATCTCCCCAGGATGTTTCCGCTCACTGCTCATTATACATCATGGTTATCTGCTCGTGGTATATCATGGTCATCTGCTGTATAAACCCCTCACCGGTCATATTTCCTTTCTTCTATAGGTGGAGACTGTGGGACCCTTCTAAGCACCAGGGGTCCTTTCTCTGTCCCCATGGCCCGCTTGTACTTTGCAGAGGCGGTACTTGCCGTGGAATACCTGCATAGTTACGGTGTGGTGCACAGAGACCTGAAGCCGGAAAAGTAAGTGCCCCCGAAGTATAATAAAGTGGGGAAAGTTGTCATTTATTATCATTCAGTCTGTGAGGCTAAAACCATCTTCTCTTTTGCAGCCTCCTGATTACATCTACTGGACATATTAAAGTTACCGATTTTGGGATTTCAAAACTTGGTCTAATGATACCGAAAACCAACACCTACAAGGAATTAGCAGTGGACATCTCCAGAGAGTTCCAGGACCGTGAGGTCAGCATCACCTACAAGAACTTAGCTTGTTATTTGCAAATCTCATCACACTATTGTCTCTTCTCTACGTTCTTCCTTTCTAGAGAACTTTTCCACTAATATTTTATCTTCTGCATTGTGTTTTAACGATGATATCTTGTCATAATAATTGTTTCATCGATTCTCATCTCTATGTTCTGTTGGTTTCCAGTTCTGTGGCACCCCATGTTACATAGCCCCAGAGATCATCCTGAAAGAAGGCTATGGAAGACCTGTTGACTGGTGGTCATTGGGGATCATCCTGTATAAATTCCTGCTGGGATGTGTACCATTTGATTCTGATTCCCTCACTGAGCTTTATAAAAGGGTTGTCATTGGTGAGTAGAATAATCCGATCATTGCGTTGATTGGTTACATTTGTTTAGTTATTTCCTTTGCTCTAAGTTACAGTCCAGTAAAGAGGTTTTATTTTCTGTAATTTTCTATGTAACAGGAGAACTAATTTGGAATTGTGATCGCGCTCCACCCCTGGATGCTCAGAATCTCATCACTGAGCTGCTCAGAAGAAATCCTGTGCGTAGACTTGGGACAGGTAACAGATATACTAGTATTAATATTCCCTTATTAGACCAAGGACATATCGCTCATGTCCATGAAGATCAGCATTTCTCTATCAGCTCATCTACTGTATTTCTAGTTCTCCACACTAAGACTTCCAGTTTATTTCCTTCATGTCGGCTCAGTTTTGTCATTAGTTCAGATTACGATAAACTGTTCAGATATGGAGCCATCCCTGACTATGTCCGCATCACTTTTGTTTTTCTTTTTCTAGGAGGAGCATTTGAGATCAAGGTTCATCCATTCCTGAGTGACTTGGACTTTGACAACATTCTGAGCCAGGAGCTGGAGTATGTTCCTCAGCTTGTTTCAGACGCAGACACCAGCTTATTTATCAGTAAGTAGAAGGAGACGTCATCTAGACTAAGCGACTGTTTGTCTCATCTTCCCTAATATGTGATCATCTGTTCCCATTAATATTAGTGATAAATAGTGACTGTGTTATACTGACAACCTCTAATAATACTTCATTACCTATTTCTTGTAGATCATTCTGATATAAACAAACATCTGGTCTCAAAGGATGAGGAAGGCACAAGTGAGAACAATGAGAGCCTTGACTTCCAAAATTTTACGTCATCTTCTGAAAAGCTTTGTAAAGTAAGTATGTGATTAATAAATCCAAAATATGTAAAAAAAAAGAAAAAAAACTCTAAAAGTACATAAAAATATATTTTATATCTTATTTTTATCCGTATTTAGCTCTGTACCATCGCTACCAGGATGGTGAACAATGAGGATCCCAATGCCCCTCCAGAGTATACACAAGAAACCAACACAAACATCTCAGAAATGTGAGTAGATTAGAAAGGGTCATTACTTCATTACTGGGAGTTCCAGGCTGATCTATGTACACAACACCAAATATAGGACATAAATAACAGAATATCAAATGCAGCATTCACCGTTTCATGGTTAACGGTCATTGTACTTTTGGCTTCAGAAAATGCAGAAGATAACAGCCCATAATTGTGGCATGTCATGCATTTTTAGCACTGCCTACTCTGTAGGAGAGCTGTAGTATTACTTGCCAGACATTCTTGGTAGTTGTGTTCTGATCCATGGAAGGTAGTTTGGAGCAGAAAACCTTCCCCACTATGACAGTCATATGTCCTATTAGGCCTTATAGTCAGTGTTCTTATAGTGAGACAACCCATTTTATACTGTGTTTACTTACGATTTACATGTTTTTCTTCTTCAAACAGGCAGAAAGAATCTGTTCCTGTATGTAATACAGACTATGCTGTTACCATCTTGCCACCCTCGTCTCCATTGCTAGGTATGTACATGTCTACAGCACCAACAATGTGAATGTTGACTTCAAGGCTCAAATATTTCCACATGGTTTTTCTGGTCTACTATGTTATCCATGTTTCATGGATCTCAGCTATGTTGACCATGGGTTCGTACTGTATCCCTATTTCCCTAATTTTGTACAGGAGTTTTTTTTCATGTATTCTGTATATTACGTTGCATCATCTTTTAACCTAGTGAGATATAGCGACTGTGTTATACTGACACCCTCTAACAATCCTTCCTTACCTATGTCTTGTAGATCACTCTGATGAAAACAACCATCTGATCTCAGAGGATAAGGAGGGCACAAGTGAGGACGATGAGAACTTTATCTTCCGAATATTTGCATCATCATCTTCTGAGAGGCTTTCTAAAGTAAGTATGTGATCGATAAATCCAAAATATGTACAAAAAAGGATCTACAAAATTAAAAAGTATATATATTTAATAACTTATTGTTATCCACATTTAGCACTCTACCACCACTAACGGGATGGTGAACAACGAGGATCCCAAGGCCCCTCCAGAGTGTACACCAGAATCGAACACAAACATCTCAGAAATGTGAGTAGATTATGGGGTCATTACTGGGAGCTCCAGGCTGATATATGTGCACAACATCAAATATAGGACATAAATACCATAATATCAAATGCAGCATCCACCGCCCCATGGTTATGGGTCATTGTGCTTTCAGCTTTCGGAATTGTTGGATATAACAGCCCATAATTGTGGCCGGTCATGCACTTTTAGTGCTGCCCTCACTGTAGGAGAGATGTAGTATGAAATGCCGGCCATTCTTGGTAGTTGTTTTCCTCTCAGCTATCTATAAAAGGTAGTCTTGAGCAGAAGACCTTCCCCACTATGACAGTCATATGTCCTACTAGGCCTTATAGTCGGTGTTCTTCTAGTGAGACAACCCCTTTTATATGGAGTTTACTTGAGATTTACATGTTTTTCTTCTTCAAACAGGCAGAAAGTATCTGTTCCTGTATGTAATACAGACGATGCTGTTACCATCTTGCCACCCTCGTCCCCATTGCCAGGTATGTACATGTCTACAGCACCAGCAATGTGAATGTTGACTTCAAGGCTCAAATATTCCCACATGGTTTTTATACAATACTATATATGACAAAGCAGATCCTATAAGAAGATATTGTTATTGATTTTTTTTTTTAATTTTTCATCAGAATTTCCATCTCATGAAGAAAGAAAATCGGCAATAAATCTGAGTATGGAGCAACAAAACTCAGAAAATGGAAAAAATGGGAAAAAGAGACGAGGTAAGTGTGAGAATCAACTCCATGTTGTGTGATGTCAGTGAGAATAATTCATGTGGAGTAGATGTCATCTGTCAGTGATGGGATTGTCACATGTATGATTGCTGACAATGACCCCTGACCTCTGTATGATAATATAACTCTGCCGTCCGGCCACAGTGACTGCACAGCATTATCATGTAATATGGAGTCCTATCACTTACATTATATTTATTTCTCTTGTCATAGGTTCCATCTTCCGCCGGATCTTATCATCCTGCCGGCGTGGATTATCCAGGGCTGCTCGCGCATTTGCATGCTGTCACTGTTGCCCTAAAACCATCTAAAAGACGGGACACCTAAGCATCTAGCGCCCTGAAGTCCAGCAGATCCATCATCACTGCTGGAGCTGTATAGAAGGACCTTCACCATCTACCTGTGGCCTTCTGACTGGTCAACCTGGACAAGTTTCAGTAACGCCTCTGTCATCGGGCTCCGCGGTATTCATACTGCTCGTCTGACTTGTCATTTACTGATCACCTGGTATCTGACCTCGGCTATCTTCCTGACTTTGATTTATTCTATTGACAATGTTCACGATTTTATTCATCCCATTATTAATTAAAAAAAAGTAAAATCTGTTACTGTTGCTCTGATTCCTTTTTGTCTTGAATTCACAAATACTTGTAACTCACTAATTGCTCTTCTTCTCACTAAATGTATTTCTCATTATCCTTAATGCAGCAGTCAGTCTCATATTTCTGTCCAGCAGTTACACTGGTGCCTCCACCCTGTACCAGTCATTACACTCATCCACAAACCTCTGCACCCTGCTGCACAGTCCTGCATCTCTACCATATCTACACTCCAATGAGCTAAGATTAACATCCTCCATAATCAGGACCTCCCACTCTCATGTCCAAGACATTTTCTCTGCTGCACCAGCTCTCAGGAGTGCACTACTGCAGGCAATCATGTTCATTCCCACTATCAGAGATTTTAAGTGTGCAGTAGAAACAGATTATTTGTGGCAGGACTATCAAATCACCTCACTATTCTAAGTTTTTCCTACAGCACTCAGTAGCACTTAATATTTGTACATATACAGATAATGGTTGGTGACTGGTTCATGCAGCCTTAATTCCACAAAGATAGAAATAAAAGGTCAACATGTTTCATACATCCAAACCATCCTTAATCATGGCAGAAAAACATAATTTTAAGTTCCCACTATGAATATTTGGTGAGATATCACAGCTGTGTATTTTCACAGCACAAAGAACGCATCTTATAGATCAGCAAATCACAGTGTGCTGACGCTTAGTGTTGTAGTTTTGAACAACACCATTCATTTTATCATATAATGTGTTGAAAAATGAGAAAAAATGCCAGGTTTGGGCTCCTTCATTTTACAGTGTGTATTGTGTTGTAAAAACAAACTGGCAAAATGATTCAGAGTCAGTAGTACGATTACTGTGATACCAAACTTATAAGGTTTATATATATATATATATATATATATATATATATATATATATATATATATATATATATATATATATACAGTGTTTAGCATAAATCAGTACACCCAAATAGATTTGTCAGCAAACCTGTAGTTTCCTTTCAGAATCATCATTTTATATGGGATACCATACTACAAAATACTCTCGCAAATTTGAGCCATTGAATGCAAACAAGATTTGGTATTTTGCAGACCCCAAAAAAGTAATTTTCTTAACAAACTCATTCAAGATCATGTTTCAAAAATGAGAACATCCCAGTAACAGTCTTAAGAGAAAAGCTAAGTTTAGACAACAAAATTCTAATTAACAAGAACTGAACCACAAGTAAGTGTAATTATTCATTAAACAGATGTCCAGCAGACAGGTGTCTGTAAAAGGAAGTTACTTAATAAAGAAAACTCCTTCCCATTTCATGCTATCAGCAATGGCACCACATAGAAGGGAAATGTCACAAAACCTGAGAAAGAAAATAATTTCTTTGCAATAAATGTGAAGTCTACAAGAAGATCAGCAAAACTTTACTTATCAGTCAGAATACTGTAGCAAAAGTGATGCAAAACTATAACAAAGATGGAACTGCAACCATCTTACAGAGACGTCCAGGCCGACTATGGAAGTTAACACCTAAACAAAAGCGTCCTCTGATGAGAAGGGTAAGTGGCACCACATAGAAGAGAAATGTCACAAGACATTTCTGAGAAAGAAAATAATTTCTTTACAAAAAATGTGAAGTCTACAAGAAGATCAGCAAAGCTTTTCTTATCAGTCAGATGGAAGCTAACATCTAAACAAAAGCATCTTCTGATGAGAAGAAAATCGACAGGCAAATTCATTGCTATTAGCTGAAGAAGTAGAAAGCCAAACTAGGGTGAGTGTTTTCCATAACACGACACGGTGTACACTGCAAATGAATGGCATTCATGAGTGTCCTCCACAAAGGAAGCCTCTCTCCCTTAAAGCCCATGAACAATAAAAGTCCGTCTACAATTTGCCAGGGTCCATGCTTAAAACTATGAGGACTACCGGGACTGTATACTGTGTATGTGCATCTTATGTGTATGTCTGTATTTTATGTTTGTGTGCACTATGTATATGCATACGTTAAAATGTGTATAGAGTATTAGCATGTGCAAATTTTATATGTGTGCCTAATATAAATATACATGGAAATGTATATGTAGGTGGTGCCTGATGGAGGGTGGGGGGCCCAGATCAGAAGTCCTGATTAAGGGCCCTTCACTGTCATTGTCTGCCCCTTATATAAACAGTAAAATCTCCTTTAATAACTGGACTTCCATTGGGGTGGACTTCTCATAGATGGCCAGTAGGCATACTGTATTATGAATCTGGGCATCTCTCACAGAAAATCTGATCTGGATATGAGGGTGGTCTTCTATAAGCGGTGATGTTTTGGAGAGATTTAGGGAAAAGTCCCAATGCTTATCCATCGATCTGGTAATTTGAGTAAAATATTTGTGTTGATAACTGATCACAAAGTCACAAAATATGTAAGATTTGGCATAACCTGGTTCATTTTTCAAAAAGTTATGCTCAATTTTTTTAGCACCAAGTTTTGTTGCTTTTTTGTAGACTTACACTAACTTAGTATATTGTGTGAGAATTAAATGAATTATGAATTAGTTGGCGCATTTTACCACACTCTGGGGGTCCCTGACAGTCCTTCTTTACCGGCCCTGTAGTGATGCCAATGTAAACTTCCAAGTGACCGCGCAGTCAATCACTGTCACGAATGCAGGACAACCTATGATTAGCTAATTTTTGGGAAATCCTTATAACAAAAGGGGATTGAAAATATTTACAATTATTTTAAAAGCATTAAAAAAAAAACAGACCCAATACTTATAATTAGTTTGTTGAAAGTAGTCTAATTAAAGGGAGCTGAAAGGATTAGAGATTATGAACCCGATTCACCAGTGTTTTTGCCAGAAAACTGGCATAAAGCTCTTGAAAAGTTGCAAAGTTTTGTGACTTTTCCCATTTTCACATAATTTTAACTTCTTTAACCCCTTAAGCCCCGCGGGTGGTTTGCACGTTAATGACCGGGCCAATTTTTACAATTCTGACCACTGTCACTTTATGAGGTAATTACTCTGGAACGCTTCAACGGATCCCCCTGATTCTGAGATTGTTTTTTCGTGACATATTGTACTTCATGATTGTGGAAAAATTTCTTCGATATCACTTGCGTTTATTTGTGAAAAAAACGGAAATTTGGCGAAAATTTTGAAAATTTTGCAATTTTCAAAATTTGAATTTTTAAGCCCTGAAATCAGAGCGATATGTCACACAAAAGAGTTAATAAATAACATTTCCCACATGTCTACTTTACATGGTATCCGCTAACAATTTGAGCCGATTTTCCATTCAATTTGTTAGCGGATACCATGTTGCATTTAGAGAGTCCCTGCGTGCCCAAACATTGGAGCTCCCCCACAAGTGACCCCATTTTGGAAACTAGACCCCCCAAGGCACCTATCTAGATTCATAGTGAGCACTTGGAACCCCAGGTGCTTCACAAATTGATTCATAAAAATGAAAAAGTGTTTTTTTTTTTCACTTTTTCATTTTTACGAATCAATTTGTGAAGCACCTGGGGATTCCAAGTGCTCACTATGCATCTAGATAGGTGCCTTCGGGGGTCTAGTTTCCAAAATGGGGTCACTTGTGGGGGAGCTCCAATGTTTGGGCACACAGGGGCTCTCCAAACGCAACATGGCGTCCGCTAACAATTTGAGCCGATTTTCCATTCAATTTGTTAGCGGACACCATGTCGCGTTTGGAGAGCCCGTGATGTGCCTAAACAGTGGAGCTCCCCCACAAGTGTCCCCATTTTGGAAACTATACCCCTCAAGGATTTTATTAAGGTGTATAGTGAACATTTTGAACCCAGAGGTACGGCACAGAATTTGTTTACATTAGGTCATCATATTGAATAAGTTGTCATTATTCTTGAGCGCAAGTGCTCGCTACTTGAGTTTGCATCGGGTACTCAGGTATGCACCATGTACAGCGTGTGCTCGAGTGACATGCTCGAGTCCCTGCTCCGCATGTTTCACGGTTATTAGACACCCCAAAAAAAACATGTGGGGATCGCTCGTGCATGGCAGGCAATCCCCGTAAAGTTTTTTGGCCGCGAAGCATATGGGGCAGAGACTCGAGCATGTCACTCAAATACCCACGATACTCAATGCATACCAGAGCACCCGATGCAAACTCAAGTAGCGAGCACTTGCTCTCAACACTAGTCGCCATATCGTCATCTTTTTTTCTTACTTTTGAAAAAAATCCCAACCCCAGCCCTAACCCTAGCACAACCCTAGCCCCAGCACAGCCCTAGCCCCAGCACAACCCTAGCCCCAGCACAACCCTAGCCCCAAACCCAGCCTTAACCCTAGCCCAATCCTAACCCAAGAGTTTATTTTTGACGCCGTTCCTTGTGCGGTATAAGTGATTAGACGACTTTATTCTTCGGGTCGGTGTGATTACAGCAATGCCAGAATCATATGGGGTTTTTATGACTGACAGCTGTCACACACTAAAAGACGCATTTTTTTTTAAATCTAGTTTTTGTATCGCCATATTTTGAGAGCTATAATTTTTCCAAATTTTGGCAGACAGTCATGTGACGGCTCGTTTTTTGCGGGATGACTTGACGTTGTTATTGGTGCCATTTTCAGGCACGTGACATTTTTTGATCGCTTTCTATTCCGATTTTTGGGAGGCAGAATAAACAAAAACCAACAATTCAGGAATTGTTTTTTTTTTTTTTTTTTATTCTGTTCCGCGTGTGGTAAAATTGATGAGGTAGCTTTATTCTTCGGGTCAGTACGTTTACAGCGGTACCACATTTGTATCATTTTTCTATGTTTTGGCGCTTATACACAATAAAAGCTATTTTATAGAAAAAAATATTTTTTAGTATCGCTTTATTCTGAGAGCTATAACTTTCTTATTTTTCGGCTGATGGAGCTGTATGGCGGCTTGTTTTTTGCGGGACGAGATGATGTTTTCAGCGGTATCATTTTTATTTATATGCGTCTTTTTGATCGCGTGTTATTCCACTTTTTGTTTGGCGGTATGGTGATAAAGCATTGCTTTTTGCTTCGGTTTTTTTTTTTTTTTTTTACCGTGTTCACTGAAGGGGTTAACTAGTGGGACAGTTTTATAGGTCAGGTTTTTCCGGACGCGGCGATACCAAATATTTTTTTTATAATAATATTTATTGATGGGTACATTATATTTTTATTTTTGGTGTATTATTTTTTTTATTTTTTTATAATATTTTTGCACATTTTTTTTTTTTTTTTCCACTTTCACACAGTTTATACACTTTATTACTTTGTCCCACTCTGGGACTTTCACTTTTTTTTTTTCTGATCGCCTGCATGGCACAGGAATGGAGCACCATCCCTATGCCATGAAGGCTGTCAGAAATGCACAGTGTGAAGATTGCTTGGAGATGCACTGCGCATGTCCAAGCAATCTTCCTGCTCTCTGGTGACCCGGATGTTGTCATGACGACATCGGGTCGTCATGGCAACACCCGGGAAGCCTTTGCAGACTGCGCTGGAAGCCGGAAGAGGAGGTGAGTATCGCCGATCACCTCCCCTTGCCCCCGCAATGCCGCGATCGACTTCGATCGCAGCATCGCGGGGGTTAATGTGCTGGGAGCGGTGCAGGACCGCTCCCTGCACATAGTACCGGGTGTCAGCTGTGACAATCAGCTGACACCCGGCGGCGATCGCGCCCGCACAGCCTATGTGCGCGCGCGATAGCGATGACGTACTAATACGAGTCTGGCTCTTAAGTCCCAGGGCACAGACGCGTATTAGTACGTCAGATGTTATTAAGGGGTTAAAGCCCAAGACGTACTGATACGTATCTGCGCCCTGGGACTTAAGAGCCTGATATGTATTAGTACATCTTTGCGATCGCGCCCGCACACAGGCTGTGCGGGCGTGATCGCCGCCGGGTGTCAACTGATTGTCACAGCTGACACCCGGTGCTATGTGCTGGGAGAGGTCCCGCACATTAACCCCCGCAATGCTGCGATCGAAGTCGTTCGCAGCATTGCGGGGGCAAGGGGAGGTGATCGGGATAGTCACCTCTCCTGCCGGTTTCCAGCAATGTGTGCCGCGGCTTCCCGGATGTTGCCATGATGACCCGATTCACTGAGGGGTGCAGTTTTAAAAATGGTGTCACTTTTGGGTATTTTCAGTCATAAAGACCCCTCAAAGTGACTTCAAATGTGATGCGGTCCCTAATAAAATGGTTTTGTAAATTTTGTTGGAAAAATGAGAAATCGCTGGTCAATTTTAACCCTTATAGCTCCCTAATAAAAATAAATTTGGGTTCCAAAATTGTGCTGATGTAAAGTAGACATATGGGAAATGTTATTTATTAACTTTTTTTGTGTGACATATCTCTCCGATTTAAGGGCATAAAAATTCAAATTTTGAAAATTGCAAAATTTTCAACATTTTCGCCAAATATCTGTTTTTTCACAAATAAACACAAGTGATATCGAAGAAATTCTACCACAATCATAAAGTGCAATATGTCATGAAAAAATATTCTCAGAACCAGGGGGATCCGTTGAAGCGTTCCAGAGTAATTACCTCATAAAGTGACAGTGGTCAGAATTGTAAAAATTGGCCTTCTCATTAACGTGCAAACCACTTTGGGTTGTAAAGGGGTTAAGGACTCTACCTGCATATACAGTCATGGCGGAAAGTGCTGGCACCCTTGAAATTGTTTCAGAAAATTACACATGTTTTATTACACGCATGTTTATTTCCTTTGTGTTTATTGGAACAACACAAAAAAACTGAGAAAAAAAAGGCAAATTGGACATAATTTCACACAAAACTCCAAAAATGGGCCGGAATACATATATATATTTTTGATGGGACAACACTGAAGATGCGACACTTTGATACAATGTACAGTAGTCAGTGTACAGCTTGTTTAACTGTAAATTTGGTGTGCCTGCAAAATAACTCAACACACAGACATTAATGTCTAAACCGCTGGCAACAAAAGTGAGTACACCCCTAAGTGTGTTCTCAGCTGATGTTATTTGTTGGTTTTTCTTTGCATCCCGAACAATTTTCTTGGCAGTTGTGGCTGAAATTTTTGTTGTTCTACCTGACTGTGGTTTGGTTTTTACAGAGCATCTGATTTTCCATTTGTTAATCACAGTTTGAACACTGCAGACTGGCATTATCAATTCCTGGGATATCTTTTTGTATCCCTTTCCTGTGTTATACTCTTTTTGCCTCCCTTTCCTGTGTTATACAGTTCAACTACCTTTTCCCGTAGATCCATTGATAATTCTTTTGCTTTCCCCATCTCAAAATCCAGAAAAGTCAGTGGCTGGATCCCAGAAACTCACTCAGCTTTATGCACACACACTGATTACAAGCAAACAGGTCATAGGTGAGGATGTTACCTTTAGTAGCCATTCAAACCCATTTGTGTCAAATTCTGTGCATGTTATCAGGCCAAAATCACCAGGGTATGTGAACTTTTTGATCAGGATTATTTGGATGTTTTTGGTTGTCATTAGTGATGAGCGAGCACTAAAATGCTCGAGTACTCGTTGCTCGGGTCGAGCAAATTGAAATACTCGGGTGCTCAACCCGAGCAATGAGCCCAATATAAGTCTAGGGGAAACTTGAGCATTTTTCAGGTGGCTCCCCACGGCGGTCTGCAGAGGGCCTAAAAATTACCCAAATCGATGGGAACTGTGCTCAAATGACATGGGAACAACATGGGGAAGACCCCTGGAAGCATCTCTGACTCCCAGAACACTGCTGTCAACAACGTCGTCAGAGTATTACGCCACTTTTACGGCGTAAGGAACATCCTTTCCAGGGTGATGACTTGTATATAAGGCAAAATAAATAAACAAAAACAAAAATACTCCTACACACGTAGCATTTTTGACACGTTTTTGCACTTTTGCATTGCTTTCAACCAAGACAAATGCATTCACCAGGAAATGTCATTTTAACATTTTACAACCTTATCTGGCCATCTGGTGTGTGACACATCATCAGACACATGCATACAGTGCTGAAAAGACATGGGAACAGCAAGGGGAAGACCTCTGGAAACATCTCTGACTCCCAGGTCACTGCCTAAATGTGTGCCCATCATAAGTGATCCTTAGCACATGCGAAGATGCCTCCCGCCATGCACCTGTCGTTGCAGACTTGAAACAATCACCGTCCACGTCCTTGTCCCACTGCAGTGTTCAGTTGTCCCTACCCCATTCCTTGGAATGCAAGCACAAGAATGCCGGCAGCCACCCACCCACAGGCTGCAATACTATACTGCCAAATTTTTGACAGCTGCTTGCACTTGAAATGTGGCCTTTTAGGCTCGTGGAGGCGGAAGCTTTTCATAACCTCATGCCAGCGGCGGCCGGGTGTCCATACTCGGTCCCCAGCCGCCACTATATTTCCCGGTATCGCCTCCGCCTTCCACAATCACGGGTCCCATAACATTACCCGTGCCCGCCCCGGTGCACTTACTGGGAAGGACCGCCTAACCACAAACACGTGGACAGGTGAATGTGGCCAGGGACGGTACGGAGGCAGTCCACAACTTTTTTTGCTAAGAGTTGTATTTAGCTCGGTGAAAGGACTGGCATAGAGGGAAACCGTATCTACCCTGCGTGTCATTTCTCCCAGAAAATCCTGTAAATGAGCTTGTTGCAGAAGCAATGGCAGCCCATCCAACATCAACTTGCACTTGTCAATGGTGCTTTGACACACACACATCTTTCTTTGCGCATTTAATTTCTTGAATACAGAGTTGGAAAATGGCCTGATCCGTAATGCGTTTTGAGAAATAACATGCATAAGCATGGCCGATCCGCATTAAAAAAGCAGCCATAGAGTGTCCGGGAACCTTCCCCCACACTTTTCTTAGCCAGGGCTGTTTTTCGGCAGGGTTGGACGGGCCCACCAGAGAACCGGAGACTCCTCCGGCGGGCCCTGGCTTCTCCTTCAGGAGAGTTCATAGTGCCGAGGTGAGGCCATGATGATGATAGAGGCCATCATCTGCTTAGTTTTCTTTTACTTGGAATGCAATTGCAAGTATGCAGCCAGCCACCCACCCACCCACAGACCGCAACACTAAACTGACAGATTTCTGGGCAGCTCTTTGCACTTGAAATATGGCCTTTTAAGCTTGTGGAGATGGAAGCTTTTCACAACCTCATGCAGGCGGCGGCCGGGTGTCCATACTCGGTCCCCAGCCGCCAGTATTTTTCCCGGTATCGCCTTCGCCTTCCACAAGCACGGGTCCCACAACAGTACCCATGCCCTACCCAGTGCACTTACTAAGAAGGACTGCCTAACCACAAACACGTGGACAGGTGAATGTGGCCAGGGACGGTACGGAGCCAGTCCACAACTTTTTTTGATAAGAGTTGTATTTAGCTCAGTGAAAGGACTGGCATAGAGGGAAACCGTATCTACCCTGCGTGTCATTTCTCCCAGGAAGTCCTCTAAAGCTGCTTGCACTTGAAATGTGGTCTGAACATTACTGCTGGTACTTTTCTGTGGGAATTTTCTTGCCTCCTACCAGCCTGGAATATTTCCAGCAAACTATGGTACAACACCATGGTATTAGCACTGCCCCCAGTACCAGTAGCGAAGCCATCCTCAATTTCCTTCTCTGGAATTTTATTTGGTAGACTGAGTGGCTGCCCAAATAAATTTTCTCACAAAGGAGCTGATGATAGAGTGGCAGTAGGTTCAAGTTTCTCCAGCTTGTTAGATATTAGAGGGTGAACGGCAGCACATTGGATCAGTGGTTAGCACTGAAGTCTTGCAGCACTGGGATCCTGGGTTCAAATCCCAGCAAGGACAACATCTGCAAGAAATTTGTATGTTCTCCCCATGTTTGCATGTGTTTCCTCCTCAGTAAAAATAGAGTGTCCTGGAATCTTCCCACACACTTTTCTTAGCCAGGACTGCTTCTCAGCAGGGTTGGACAGTCCCACCAGAGAATTCTCTGGTGTGCCTTGGCTTCTACCTCAGGAGAGTTCATGATAGCGCTAACTTTGCAGCTGCTATGGGGCTCTTGAGCGGGTGAGAAAGGTTAGCTCTCAGAAACAAATCCTCTGGTGGGCACAATGTTTTTCAATCTGAAACAGCTTCTCAGTGGGAGTTGTATTTCACCACAGCCATATTCTTTAGCTCTGTGAAAGGACTAGCATAGAGGGAAACCTTATCTACCCCGGTTGTCATTTCTCTGTCACCAGGTTCCGCCCATTGTAACACATGACCATGCCTGGCTGTATGTTCAGCGGTGAGAGCCACAGATCAAGCTGCTGTGTTACAGCTTTCAACAACTATGCAGCGCTGGGCGGTTTGTCAATTAAGCATTAAGCATGTTATCTTCAGCACAGCCTGTTGCTGTTTGGCCAAGGCAGTGCTGCAGTGCTGTCAGCTTGTGACTGATGTGGTCATTTCGGAGATGGAGGAGGAGGTACATGAGCTGAACAATGTGATTACATTGAGGTTAAATTGGTGATGCTGTTTTTTATACTAAAGAAAGATCCTATTGTTATGTTTTTTTATGTTATTTTTTATGAAAAATGCATTCACCGGGAAATGTCACTTTAACATTTTACAACCTCATCTGGCAATGTTGTGTCATCAGACACATCCTGTTTTATTTATGATGGAGGGACTCTGAAAGTCATAAAGCCTATTTTTATCGGGACATCAGACGGCCCTTACTATTCTTAAAAGGCCAGCAGTCGGCCCTAGCTATTGTTAGAGAGCCATCAGAGGGCTATGCTTTGTTGTTCCCATTATTAACAAGTGGGTCTCCTATACTGTTATTGCGCATCCAGTGACTGCAAGGGTTGTCAAAAATTTGGACGCAACCTAATACCCCTTTGAAGAGACATAGAGGAGGGTCTCAGTAAAAAAAATGTTCCCATTATAAAGGAGCGGGTCTTCTATAGTGGTAATGCCCATGCTGTGACTGCAAGGGTGGCCAAAATTTTTGAAAAAAAACACTAACAATTTAAAGACACAAAGAGCATGGCCACAGTAACAAGGTACGACATGTTCCCGTTAGAAAGGAGAGGGTCTGCTATACAGTTATATGGTATGCAGTGAATCCAACGGCTGACAAATTTTAGGAAAAACCCCACTAAGAATTTAAGGACACACAGAGCAGGGCCACAGTAACAAGGTACGACATGTTCCCATTAGAAAGTAGAGGGTCTGCTATACAGTTATAGGGTATGCAGTGAATCCAACGGCTGACAAATTTTAATGAAAAACCTCAATAAGAATTTAAAGACACACAGAGCAGGGCCACAGTAACAAGGTACGACATGCTCCCATTAGAAAGGACAGGATCTGCTAAACAGTTATAGGGTATGCAGTGAGTCCAACGGCTGACCAATTTTAGGAAAAAAACGACTAAGAATTTAAAGACACATAGAGCAGGGTCACAGTAACGACAAATTCCCATTAGAAATTCTAGGGTCGGCTATACTGTTATAGGGTATGCAGTGAGTCCAACGGCTGACAGATTTTAGGAAAATCCCCACTAAGAATTTAAAGACACACAGAGCAGGGCCACAGTAACAAGATATGACATGTTCCCATTAGAAAGGAGAGGGTCTGCTATACAGTTATAGGGTATGCAGTGAGTCCAACGGCTGACCAAGTTTAGGAAAAACCCACTAAGAATTTAAAGACACATAGACCAGGCCACAGTAATGACAAATTCCCATTAGAAAGGAGAGAGTCTCCCATAGTGTTGGACTATGCAGTGACTGCAAGGGCTGCCAAAAATTTGGAGGCACTTCAATGGCCCTTGGAAGAGACTTGGAGGAGCGCATCATAAATTTTTTTTACCATTAGAAAGGAGCGGGCCTCCTATACTTGTAATGCCATGCACTAAGTGTATGGGCTGACAAACATTTACTCCTGGGGGGTATACATGAACATACTGTATAAAAATTTTTTTTTTCGGGCATCATAAAAATGTAGCGCCCCGAGGGCTCGGCCGCTACAGGGGTATTGCACCTCTGCCAGAGGTGTGATATTCCACTCCCGGGTAAGGATGTAGTATGGACCAGGGTTCAGTTAGCTGCATACAGCACACTCACCCCATTTCCGAGGGACAGCTCAACGGTGCTCCCATTAGACAGAAATGCAGGCACGACAGACCATGTCCCTGGCTGGAGTGGGGAGGGGGTAGGAATACCCAGTGATGTAGGAGCAGATAGGGGTTGGTTCCTGAGCGTAGATAGGAGCCCATTGTTTGCTGGTCACCTGGGCTCATGTTCTAGAGGGCACCATCTTAGAACAGTGTTCAGTCAGAGAGAAGAAGTGACAGAGTGGGGGCCTTGGTTGTCGAACGAAGTGTGCCCTTTGCCTCCAGCGTTTTTAGATGGGAATTTTTTTAATAGTTCCGCAACAAGGGCCTTCTGGTACTGCCTCATTTTTGTACACCTGTCCGCCTCAGGAATAAGAGATATAAAGTTCTCCTTGTAGAGTGGGTCTAGAAGTGTCACCAACCAGTAATGACCTAAAATTTTGAGAATGCGAGGGTCATGGGAAAGGCAGCATAACATAAACTCAGCCATGCGTGCCAGACTACTAACAGGCAAGACTTCCGTGTCCTCACCAAGAGGATGACTGACCATGCTCTCCTCCTCCTCCTCTCTGTCCTCTGGCCATCCACGCTGAACAGACGGTATGACAGCTGTGCAGATAGCACCGTCTATAGTGCATGAAACTAGTTCCTGTCCTTCCTCCTCCTCCTCTTCCTCATTGTCACCCAATCCACGTTGGGATGAGATGAGGCTTGGCTGTGTGTAATCACCCTGTATGGTTAATTGCTCCATCTTATCGTGCTGAGCCTGCAATGCATCATCTTTGATTGTGAGCAAAGAGCTTTTCAGAAGACAGAGAAGCGGGATGGTGACGCTAATTATGGCGTCATCGCCGCTCACCATCTTGGTGGAGTCCGCAAAGTTTTGGAGGATGGTACATATGTCTGACATCCACGTCCACTACTGAGGTCTTATGTGTGGAGTCTGAACTGAATACCGATAGCCTTTTTGATGCTGGTACTCAACAACTGCCCTCTTCTGCTCACAAATCCTTCCCAACATCTGCAATGTAGAGTTCCAACGTGTGGTGACATCACACACCAGTCTGTGAGCCAGAAGCTGCAAACGCTGCTGAAACACTGCAAGGGCGGCGGAAGCTGTAGCTGACTTTCTAAAATGGGCACACAGGCGGCATACTTTAACAAGCAGATCCGGCAGCTCCGGGTAGGATTTGAGTAACCGCTGAACCACGAGGTTAAGCACATGGGCCAGGCATGGTACGTGTGTGAGCTCGCCTCGCCTCAGAGCCGCCACCAGGTTCCGGCCATTGTCACACACGACCATGCCTGGCTGTAGGTTCAGCGGTTTGAGCCACAGATCTGCCTGCTCTTTCAGAGCTGGCCATAACTCTTCAGCATTGTGTGTTTTTTCACCTAAGCATATTAGCTTCAGCACAGCCTGTTGCCGCTTGGCCGAGGCAGTGCTGCAGTGCTTCCAGCTTGTGACTGATGTGGTCATTTCGGAGATAGAGGCCGAGGAGGAGGAGGAGGCTGAGGAGCATGAGGTTCAGGAGCTGTAGACCGTGGGGACAACCCTGATTGACCTAGGGCCTGCAATCTTTGGCGTCGGGAGGACGTGTTCCGTCCCAAGGTCCGACTGGGTCCCGGCTTCCACTATGTTAACCCAGTGTGCCATCAGCGAGATGTACCGTCCCTGCCCACAAGCACTTGTCCACGTGTCCGTGGTTAGGTGGACTTTACCGGTAACTGCGTTGTTGAGGGCACGGCTAATGTTTTGGGACACGTGCTTGTGTAATGTGGGGACGGCACACTGGGAGAAATAGTGGCGGCTGGGGACAGAGTACCGAGGGACGGCCGCCGCCATCAGGTTGCGGAATGCTTCTGTCTCCACAAGCCTAAAAGGCAACATTTCGAGCCAAGCAGTCGTGAATTGTGAGAATTTAGTAGTGTGGCCTGTAGGACGTTGGCTGCATATTTGCGCTTGCATTCCAAGGACTGGAGTATGAACAACTGAACGCTGTGCTGGGAGAAGGACATGGACGTGCTTCCTGATGCTGCTACTTGAGAGTGTGCAATGACAGGTGCAGGGCAGGAGGCATCTTTGCATGCACTATGGACAGGGGATTGACTTGCATGCACAACAGCAGAAGAAGCAATGGTGCCACCTGTAGACACTGTTCCTGGACCCTGGTGTTCGGCCCACAAAGTCGAGTGATTTGCTGCCATGTGCCTGATCATGCTGGTGGTGGTCAGGCTGGTCGTTTTGCCACCCCTGCTGATGCTGGTCTGGCTCGTGATGCAAATGGCCTTTTTGGAGTTATCGGCAGAGTCTTTAAAAAACAACCAGACTCGGGAAGACCTAACAGTTGTAGTGGCAACTTCCTTCGTGTTGGTGTTACGGGAAACGGTAGCCTGCCTTCTGTCTGCGGCCACCACACTGCTTCTTCCTGCCTGTTGGGGTGCTCTGCCTCCCTCCCCCTGTGTGCTGCTGTCCTTGCTCTGCATGTCCTCCTGCCAGGTTGGGTCAGTTACTATATCATCCACCACCTAGTCACCCACTTCTGCACCCTGGTACTATTCCTGACTTTCTGCCAATTGTGTCTAATCATCGTCCACCTCTTGTGACAGTTTCCCACCGTCGCCTTCATGTGACCGTGGCTGCTCAAATATTTGGGCATCGCTACACGTGATCTCCTCTTGCCCCGCTTCAAGTGGACCGGGCGAGAGGCCCGAATCTATAAATGGAAAAGTGAACAGCTCTTCAGATTGTCCAAGTGTGGGATCAGTTGTCTCTGGGTACTCAGCATGGTGGGAGGAAGGAGGATCAGGGTGAGGAATATGAGGTCCAGACTCATGGCTACTGAGACTTGACCGTGTAGAAGACAGGGTGGTGGTGGTGGTGGCTAAGTGACTGGAAGCATTATCCGCTATCCAACCAACAACCTTTTGACACTGATCTGGGTTCAATAGTGGTGTGCTGCGGTCCCCTAGAAATTGGGACAGGAAGGTCAGGCGAGAAGATGTGGGTGTTTGCTGTGGCACAATTTCGGCTTGCCCACGGCCTTGTCCTCGGCCTCTGCATGCACCATTACCATCACGTCCAGTTCCCCGTCCCTTGCCACGTGCCTTGCCCATTTTAAATGGAGGATAGTATCTTCCACGCTCACTACAAATGACTGAGTTTGAAGCGAAGTTATATGTGATCGGTGTGATGGAGAAAACAGAGTTTTAAATACCTGGCCTGTAGGTAAGTAGTGTGAACAGCAAACTGCTGTGAATTGCTTCACTGACACACTGAAAAAATGGAGGCCAGAAATGGCAGTATTTTCTGACAACGTATATGTGATCCGTGTGACGGAGAAAACACAGTTTTAAATAGCTGGATTTCTAGCGCTCTAATATGGAAAGGACCTGGCTGTATTCTGCAGTGCCAACAAGCAAATGGCGCAGAAAAACTGTGTTCTCTGGATTGCTTTATAAGCAAATAATGAGGATTAAGATCCAAAGAAAAGTATTCCTCGCCCCTGAGACCTGGGCCTTTGTATAGAAATATCTAACAGCAGCAGAAGGCAGAATTGGAATGGAGCCTCTTGTGCTATATGCACTGCAGTCTGCTATATACCCTGCCTGCCTGCCTATATACACTGCCTGCCTGATATCTCTGCAGATGGATTAGTCCTCAGAAGGACTGTTTGTTGAGATAGATATGTGTAATGTGCGGTTTTTCTCACTACACTACCTAATGCACGATCAAATCTCTCCCTAACGCAGCAGCAGCTCTCCCTACACTGTCTGATCCAGAGTGACTGTGATGAGCATGGCGGTGCCAGGTCAGATATAGACCTGATGACGCTGTGCAGCCAGCCAATCACTGTAATGCCCACAACCAACATGGCTATGGCATTACAGTGCATGGCAGGCAATCACTGTATGTTTATTGGCTCTGTAAAGAGCGCCAAACATGCAGTGAGGGGACCCGACTTCCCGCCCGACCAACCCGGAAATACTCGGTGAGCGCAGAGCATCTCGAGCAGTGAGATACTCGGGCAAGCACCGAGCAGTAGCGAGCATGCTCGCTCATCACTAGTTGTCATTAAGATTTAAAAAGAGAAAACACAGAAATGTGACAGTAAATGGCTTCCCCCAACCAATAACCATGAGTGGAGAAAAAGTGTTTTTGTTATCATTCATTTTCTCTGAAACAAGGCCAAGAAAGGAAAAATTCTGCCGGGGTATGTAAACATTTGAGCAGAACTGTATATGCGCCAGCCCCAGTGTCTCCTATTCTATGTACTCCAGCCCCAGTGTCTCCTATTCTATATACTCCAGCTTCTTCTGTGATGTATATGCTCTAGCCCCAATGTATCCTGTGATGAATATACGCCAGCCCCAGTGTCTCCTATTCTATATACTCCAGCCCCAGTGTCTCCTATTCTATATACTCCAGCTTCTTCTGTGATGTATATGCTCTAGCCCCAATGTATCCTGTGATGAATATACGCCAGCCCCAGTGTCTCCTATTCTATATACTCCAGCCCCAGTGTCTCCTATTCTATATACTCCAGCTTCTTCTGTGATGTATATGCTCTAGCCCCAATGTATCCTGTGATGAATATACGCCAGCCCCAGTGTCTCCTATTCTATATACTCCAGCTCCAGTGTCTTCTGTGACGTAGCTAATGTAGCCCTAATGTCTCTTATGCAGAGGCGTCGCATGATAAAGTAGTGAGACACAAGCTCCCTGCCCTATCACTATCTCTTTCATATGCCACAGATCGCCATAGGCCTGCGGTTAACGAGATGTCAGCATACTCACGCAGGTGGCTCGGTGACATCATTGCATCGCTCTGCTCTGCTGTCCCGCCATGGAAGAGGAGACAGAGGCCGTGATGTAGGGAATCAGGATTAAGTGAGAATAAACGTTATTTTTTTTTTTAAATGATTGGGCAGTGGAGCCATCCTACTATATATCTGGAGTAGTGGGTCCATCATACTACATATGGAGTAGTGGGGTCATTATACTATATGTATGTGGGGCAGTGGGACCATCATAGTATATACAGGTGCATCTCACTAAATTAGAATATCTTCAAAAAGTTAATTGATTCCAGTTCTTCAATACTGTTTCAGTATGCTCCACAATCATGAGGAAGACTGCTGACTTGACAGATGTCCAGAAGGCAGTCATTGACACACTCCACAAGGTCCTAGAGTTCCAATTTTCATTTGGAAATCAAGGTCCCAGAGTCTGGAGGAAGAGTGGAGAGTCCACAATCCAAGCTGCTTGAGGTCTAGTGTGAAGGCTCCACAATCAGTGATGGTTTGGGGGGCCATGTCATCTGCTGGTGTAGGTCCACTGTGTTTTATCAAGACCAAAGTCAGCACAGCCGGCTACCAGGACATTTTACAGCACTTCATGCTTGCCTCTGCCCACAAGCTTTTTGGAGATGGAAATGTCATTCTCCAGCAGGACTTGGCCCCTGTCCACACGGCCAAAAGTACCAATACCTGGTTTACACACAACAGTATCACTGTGCTTGATTGGCAGCAAACTCGCCTGACCTTAACCCCATAGAGAATCTATTATAGAGAATCTATGGGGTATTGTCAAGAGGTAGATGAGAGACACCAGACCCAACAATGCAGATGAGCTGAAAGACAGCTTTTTGTATTGAAGAACTGAAATAAATTAACTTTTTGATGATATTCCAATTTAGTGAGATGCACCTGTATATGGAGCAGTGGGACCATCATGCTATATATATGGAGGAGTGGGGGCATCATACTAAATATAGAGCAGTGTGTGTGTGTCACCCCAGGCCTGGATGCCACAAACAATAATCTGTTTCTGAAAGCAGGAGGGAGGTCCCCTGGTTAGGGACTATTAGCATACAGCACCTCCTGTCCCAGGCCAGCAGGGGGAGCTGGCTGCCCCTATAAAAGCTGGAACTGGTGGCAGGGTTAGAGAGAACTGGAAGACCTAGCTCAGGAGTGAGACTAGTCCCAGAGAAGGAGGGACAGTTCAGCTGTAGCTGAGGAGTCCGTGAGGCACAGGAGAAACTGCAAGCCAGGGACAGAGGCGACGAGAGCCGGTCCTGGCAGAGAACCAATCTACCGGACATTGGGGTCCGAGGCTGTCAGGGTTACAAGCCCAGCAGCAGAGAACCAACCTGCGAGGGATTTCAGGTCCCTTGGCCTAAGAAGCCTGGAGGCTCCGCCACACAGAGGGACCAGTACATCGAGGAGCAAGCAACAGGTACCCAAGGCCTGAGTCGCAAGCCATACAGGAGAGAAGTACACGGCCAGCTCAGGGACGTGGGCTATTACACCACGAAAAGGGGGATAGTCAGAAAGAGCATAGAGAGAACGGTAGGCCTACACACTCACCCTGACCAGTGGGGCTCGCCCGAATGCTCTCAGACACCCAGGCCCATTCCTAACCGGTACTGTTGGGTCATTAATAATATCTACAATAAAGACCCTGAACTGTTTGAAGCAGACTCTGAACTATTACTATTGCGGCCTGCACTATCACCCCCAACATCCACCTACACTGCCCTGAGGCTACACTCTTCCCGTGGGGAATTATCCTACCCCTGTGCTGCACACCAACACCAGCCTCAGCGGTCTGCCTTGCAGCAGCGGTTATCTCCAATCGCAATCCACGGGTGGCGTAGTCGGACATTCAAAACACTGATAAATAGACTGCCACCATTTGGTCTGACCACCCTGAGCCACGGGATCGGGTTGCCACTACTACCCCCATCAGCACCGTACACTAGAAGGCCCGGTTCCGGGTACCCCACGGCCCAGGGGGCGAGTCAGCTTTGGCGTAGTCGGCAGAATTGTGACCAACCCGCAACAAACGGGTATTGCGTGCCTGGAAAAGACTCTATACATATCTGAGTGAAGTTTCCCTCCATTCAGGGCCATTTCCCACCAATCGGAGCGTTTCCTGCCATCGGGCGCCATCTTCGGGACGCCACGCCTACGCTGAGACGCTGCTCAAGGTCCTGGAAGGAGATCCAGCGGATGCCGACGTCATCACCGAGCAAAGCAAGGTCCTCGCCCAGAGCATCGCGAGCGGAGCCGCGGCCTACAGAAGAGGATCGCCAGAAGGTAGGCCACAGTTAACTAGGGGGGAGGAAGATGTCGGACGCGGAGGGACCCTCTACCACCAGCGTAGCCGCTGCAGCTGTGATGCCGTTTTCCATGCCCTATATCCATAGGCGGATTATAATGAGGGCAATCCGGATTGCCCTCATTATATGTGCGGGCCGCCGCGGCACATAGCGGTAGCAGTGGCGGGAGGGGGGGGCCCGGACCGCTCCCCCAGCAGCGGCCGCCGCTACTTCTTCATCCGCCGGGCCAGCACTGCAGCAGTTAACTTCCCTGTGCTGGCCCGGCCGCATCACTGCTAGGAGACATGGCCCTGTGCGCGGCTGTGTCTCCTAGCTGTGACGTCACACAGTGCGCCCCGGCCTGCAGTGCTGCACCGGAAAAGAGAGAGAGCAGGCAGGAGGAATTGAGCCGGGGGATTGTGAGTGTGTGTGTGTGTGGGCAGATGTGTGTGTGGGCAGGTGTGTGTGTGTTTGTGGGCAGGTGTCTGTGGGGGCAGGTGTCTGTGTGGGCAGGTGTGTGTGTGTGTGTATATGTGTGTGTATATGTGTGTGTGTCTGTGTGGGCAGGTGTGTGTGTATATGTGTGTGTGTATATGTGTGTGTGTGTGTGGGGGGGCAGGTGTGTGTGTGGTCAGGTGTGTGTATATGGGTGTGTGTGTGTGTTTGCGGGCAGGTGTCTGAGTGAGCAGATGTGTGTGTGGGCAGGTGTGTGTGTGTGTGGGCAGGTGTGTGTGTGTGGGCAGGTGTGTGTGTGTGTGGGCAGGTGTTTGTGTGTGTGTGGGCAGGTGTGTATGTGTGTGGGCAGGTGTGTGTGTGTGTGTGTGGGCAGGTGTGTGTGTGTGGGCAGGTGTGTTTGTGTGTGGGCAGGTATGTTTGTGTGTGGGCAGGTGTGTGTGTGTGTGTGGGCAGGTGTGTGTGTGTGTGGGCAGGTGTGTATGTGTGTGGGCAGGTGTGTGTGTGTGTGTGGGCAGGTGTGTGTGTGTCTGTGTGGGCAGGTGTGTGTGTGTCTGTGTGGGCAGGTGTGTGTGTGTGTATATGTGTGTGTGTGTGTGGGCAGGTGTGTGTGTGTGTGTATATGTGTGTGTGTGTGGGCAGGTGTATGTGTGTGTGTGTGTGGGCAGGTGTGTGTGTGTGTGTGTGTGTGTGGGCAGGTGTGTGTGTGTCTGTGTGGGCAGGTGTGTGTGTGTGTATATGTGTGTGTGTGTGTGGGCAGGTGTGTGTGTGTGTGTATATGTGAGTGTGTGTGGGCAGGTGTGTGTGTGTGTGTGTGTGTGGGCAGGTGTGTGTGTGTGTGTGTGTGGGCAGGTGTGTGTGTGTGTCTGTGTGGGCAGGTGTGTGTATATGTGTGTGTGTGTGGGGGGGGGGCAGGTTAGAAAGTCTTGCCCTGTTGAACACTACACCTGACTTGAGGCCACCACCTCTTGGTTGTCCAATGTTCTTGCTTCTCTAGGGCTCTTCTCAGATATTCATTATACCAGCTCCCCAGAATACCAAAGTTAGGGTGGGTGACCGCGAGCCCTGGTGGTGGTCATAACTGCGGCCACCCAGGGGCAATACTCCATAACAACAATCCCCTGAGGTGGTGTAGGATGTAAGGACCTATTCACACTACATTCAGTGCTGCATTCAGGTCTTTACACAAGGCTTACAACTGAATCCCTGAAATTCAGGATTGTGCTGTCTGAAATGAGACATCTGAAAGCAGAGAAAATGGAGCCTAAAGATTCAGACTTTAGCCTTGGTTTGCCTTTGTTCAAATCAATGGCTATGTCAAGGCACATCTGAATGCCAATTTTCAGGGATTTAGATAGAAGCCTGGAAAGAGGAGATGAATGCATTGCAAAATTCAGTGTGAATAGGCCCTTATATCTGGAGTCTTGATATTGATGCCACAAGCATTTTACTTGTTTTTAACTTAAAAAAAAAATACACACACACAAATTATACACACACACACACACACACACACACTATACATACACACGCACTATACATACACACACATTATACACACACACACTATACATACACACACAGTATACATACACACACATTATACACACACACACACAATACATACACACACACAGATGTGTATGTGGGCAGGTGTGTGTGTGTGGGCAGGTGTGTGTGTGTGTGGGCAGGTGTGTGTGTGTGATGTCTGTCTGTTTGTGTGTGTGTGTGTGGGCAGATGTCATTGTGTGATGTCTGTTTGTATGTATTTTTGTGTTTCAAATGTGTTTATGCGTGTCTGTATATGTTTGTGTGTGTGTATGACTGCATGCGGCCTCCTGCTGAGTATAGTTGGCGCCGTGCGGCCTCCTGATGTCTCTGGTGGGGCTCCGTGCATTATAGACGGCGCCGTGCGGCCCCCCGCTGTGTATAGATGGCTAAGTGCGCCCCCCGCTGTGTATAGATGGCTACGTGCGGCCCCCCGCTGAGTATAGATGTCGCCGTGCGGCCTCCTGCTGTGTATAGATGGCTACGTGCGGTCTCCCGCTGAGTATAGATGGCGCTGTGCGGCCTCCTGCTGTCTCTGGGGGGAGCGCCGTGAGGCATCTATACTCAGCAGGAGGCCGCACATAGCCATCTATACACGTATACTCAGCAGGAGGCCGCACGTAGCCATCTATACGGTGCCATCTATACACAGCAGGAGGCCGCACGGCGCCATCTATACACAGCGGGAGGCCGCACGGCGCCATCTATACACAGCGGAAGGCCGCACGGCGCCATCTATACACAGCGGGAGTCTCAGTGCTTTGCAAGAGCAGTCAATAAATTCTGCTTGACTAATTCTGAGCACCATAAAGTCTGGTTCGCTTCTAACCTGCTGTCTTCATTTTCAGCTTGCTGAATTCTAACTCATTTACTGTCATTCGAGACGATGCCTTTGCTGGTCTCTTTCACCTTGAATACCTGTAAGTGCTCCACTTAATGTCATATTTTTGATTCTGTTCTTCTTCATCTTTTGGCATGTGCAATTGTATGAGCAAGTATTCATATGAATTTATGACCTACTTAAACCTTTGAGGACCTTAAATTTTATTCAATCAAATTTTTTTCCAGTTTAAAACTATGGGACATATATGTGCCTTGGTCCTCAAAGGGTTTTTAAAGGGGCTGCAAACATAAATACGAAAAAAATAATTCAATTAGTGCTTTATGTGTTCATTTAATTTTCATTTGAAGTCCATTTTTTTTATATACCTTGAAATTAAACCCTACCCCATGGAATGAAGCTCTACCTACATAACATCTGAGAGCTACATGGATCCCGCTTGTGAGGTGCCTGTCCGTCACTACTATTCAGTTTTAGGGTCCACTCACTAAGCCATATATTCTCTCATGCAAGAGAATAGGGCCAATTATGCTAATGACACTGGGCTCAAACTCTGTCAGAGCTTCAACTGAGTGTGATCCGATTCTCTCGCAGCACAGATATGGAGAAGATGGAGAACTTAATTTCTCCATCTTCTCCATAGTCTCTGTGAGTGTTCATCGGACTGCACTTGGATGACATCCGAGTGCAGTCCAATGTTTTACGTGCACCCATAGACTTGTATGGGTGCACATGGTCCGAATATCGAATGAGATTATTTTCTCATGCCAATAATCGCACTGTCCCATAGTATAACATAGGGCCGAGTCCTATCCGATAAAACATCACATAGCATTCGGCCGTGTTATACGACAGTGTGAGCGAGCCCTTAGAGTCAAGGAATATTTACATGCAAATGATGATATTACTCTCCAAGTGTATATTTTTTTAGGCGAGTTCATAGTAAATGCTTTGCATATTTGACATGTGATCAACTAAAGAACAAGAAAGATTTAGGACCTTCCCTATAGAGAAACGGAAAATAGTTTGGAGTACTTGCATGTCCTTTTTTATTTATTATGAGAAAATCATAAAAGATCCCGTTTTTTAACCATGCTGTGACTTTCTGCTGAGGGAGAGGGAGAGAGCTGCCCTATTCAGAGTCTGTAATAAGACCTGCTGACAAAAGTGTTGAAGATACAGTCTAATGTGAATTAACAATAAAAAAAAAGTTAATTTAACAAATGGCTTGTATTTTTTTTAATACAAACTTTTTTGTCTTTACAGCTCCTTTAAAGGGAATCTGTCATGAGGTTTTTGCCACCTAATCTGAGAGCAGCATAATGTAGGGTTAGAGGCACTGATTCCAGTAATGTGTCACTTACTGGGCTGCTTAGTGTTGTTTTGATAAAATCATTGATTTGTCAGAAGGTAATTATCACTAGATGACTAGTAAGTTCTGTAGGACCCCACCCCCATCACTGATCAGTAGATTTCTGTGTACACTGAGCATGGGCAGAAAGCTGCCAATCAGTGGTGTGGGTGGGGCTATACAGAGCGCAGCATTCAGAGAGCTGCTAGATCTGCAGCAGATAAAACGGTGATTTTCTCAAAATGACAACAAGCAGCTGAAAAAGTGACACATCGCTGGAATCAGGGTATCTGCCCCAATATTGTGCTGCTCTCAGATGAGGCAGCACAATTAATATTATGCCAAATTAATTTCCTGTGAACTATCACATGATCTATCACAGGGGATCATGTGACATGTCACGTGATAAATCAGGTGTGTGGAGGGGGCCCGCGCCTTCTAAACTGCCCGGGGCCCTTGCTACTCTTAATCCACCCCTGCCTATATCCCCGGAGCGGCCTGGATGCCCAGTATGCCGGCGAGTCGCATACCTTGGGCGACTTTAAAGAAAGGCTGTATAGACTGTTCAAAGTTTATCCCCTGACAGAAGAACAGAAGGTAAGCATACTGATAGGGCAGTTAACTGGTGCGGCCCAGCGGGAGGTAAAGTCTTGGACAGCTGAGGAGAAAAGGACTGTAAGGGGGGTTCTGACCCGTCTACGGGACACCTTTGATACCCGTACCTCAGCAGAAATCAAAATGCGGTTCTATGGATGTAAGCAGCGAGCTCAAGATAGCATCCGAGATTATGCCCTAAATTTACAGGAAGCCTTAGGGGCAATTAAGCAAGCTGACCCTGGCAGCGTGCAGGATACAGATAAACTATTGACTGACCAGTTCATAGAAGGTCTGCTGTCCAGCGCCCACAGAACCCAGCTGCGCCTCATGGCCCTACAGAACCCCGATTTGACTTTTGCACAGTTCAAAGATAGGGCCATCCAGGTGCTCCGAGAACCTGCACCGGGTGGCGCTGTAGCTTCCCGGCGCCCTGCCATCCCTTACCACCAGGGGGCGGCGCCCTATCCCGCAAACCTTGTGGGGGCTGATGCGCAGGCCCTAAATCCATCCCCGCCTGCAAACCTCCACCATCAGGTCCAAGAACTAACAAAGAGTGTTGCTGCATTGACCAGGACCGTACAGTCGTTAAAGATGGACCTGTCAGGACCAATCAAGCTGGCTTCCAGTCCGGAGGATGTCCCGTGGCGTCGACGGAGGAGGATCCCGTCATTCAGAGGGAGGCCCGCCGATCATTACACTGAGGATGGACAGCCGATTTGCCGCCGTTGCAGCCAGCCGGGACACGTAGCCAGGTACTGTACTTTAAATGGGTCCGACCTGGGGCAAAGGGCCAACCCCCAGGCATAAGGTCATCAGGCCCATCTAATTGGCGTGATAAGTACGTAGGGGGACGCCCGGTTTTACCCGTAGTGCTGGACGGTATCCCCATGAGTGCACTGCTGGACACCGGGTCCCAAGTGACTACCATCCCCTATGTACTTTTCAAGCAGTACTGGAGTGACACTGATATAACTCGTTATCCAGACGATGACTTGAGCATCATCGCCAGCAATGGTCAACCCGTGCCGCAGGTGGGGTTCAGAGAGATGACCATTAAGATTGGTAAAGTTGAACTGCCGGCACAGGGAGTGATCATTGTGGACATTGACCATCGAGAAAGTCACCCTAAAATAACCTTGGGTACTAATGTGATTGAAAATTGTCTTTCAGAAGTAATTGTAATTTTTCAGCAGGTGGCGATGAATGCGAGCTCCAGCCAAGAGAGGGTCCTCCAGAAGGAGATAAGAGCCCTGATGAGATGGCAACAGGTAGAACTGTCTGGTGGTGAGATCGGTAGCGTGAGGATGAGCGACTCGTTCCCCATTGCTATGCCCCCCAAAAGTGAAATGATCTGGTGTCGGACTGCAATCGGGTTAAGAGGGAGAGACTACCAAGCCATGGTAGAACCCGTGTACTCAGACAGCAGGCCCACCATTTTGACAGCCCGGGGGGTGGTCTATGTCCGCCATGGAAGGGTGCCCGTCCGGATCTTAAACATTGGGGAAAGGGAAGTACATTTGCCCCGGTACGCTACACTAGCCAAATTGTATACTGTTGAACACAATGCTGTCAGGGCCGTGGAACCCTTGCCTCCATCTCCCCAGGCGGAGGGTAATGGTTCCCAGAAACCCAAGGAGGACTGGTGCCAGAAACTCCACGTGGGTGCTGACTCCACTCCCTTGCACCAAAAACAAGGACTCTACCGGGTGGTTCAAGAGTACGAGAGAATCTTTAGTAAGCACCCGCTAGACTTCGGCAGAGTGAAAGGAGTAGAACACCACATCCCCACGGGGAGCCACCCACCAATTGCTGAAAGATACAGACCTGTACCACCCCGCACACTATCAGAACGCAAAGGGCATTCTGAGAGAAATGAAGGAAGCCAGGGTCAATAGAGACAGTTGTAGCCCCTGGGCAGCCCCCTTGGTTCTGGTAAAAAAGAAAGACGGTACTATGAGAATGTGCGTGGACTATAGAGAAGTCAATCGTATCACCCATAAAGATAAATACCCGTTGCCTAGAATAGAGGAGTCTTTGGCCGCACTAAAATCAGCTAATTTCTTCTCTACTTTGGACCTTACTAGTGGGTACTGGCAGGTTCCTGTGGCAGAGGCTGATAAGGAGAAGACCGCCTTCACCACCCTGATGGGATTAAGTGAATTCAACTATATGCCGTTCGGGCTCTGCAACGCACCCGGGACCTTCCAGAGGCTGATGGAATGCTGTCTAGGGCACCGAAACTTTGAGACGGTCCTACTTTACCTGGACGACGTGATTGTCTATTCGAAGACTTACGAGGACCATCTAAAGCACCTGGCCGAGGTGTTCGAGGCCCTGGCAGGCTTTGGCATGAAAGTGAAACCCTCCAAGTGCCATCTGTTAAAGCCGAAGGTACAGTACCTGGGACACGTGGTGAGTGCAGAAGGAGTAGCCCCCGACCCTGACAAAATCACGGCAATAAAGAACTGGCCAAGCCCCTCTAACATAAAAGAAGTGAGGCAGTTCCTCGGGTTGGTAGGCTACTACCGAAGGTTCATCCCCAGGTTCACCAAGATGGCAGCCCCTATGCAGGACCTCCTTATAGGACAATCTAAGACCAGAAGCCAAAAGCCACCCTTCAAGTGGGACAAGCCAGAAGAGGAGTCCTTCCGCCAGCTGAAGATGGCCCTCACGGGGGATGAGAACCTGGCCTACCCTGATTATGGCCAGCCTTTTATCCTCCACACAGACGCCAGTAATGTGGGGCTGGGAGCCGTACTGTCACAGAACCAACAGGGCAGAGAAAGGGTGATCGCGTACGCCATCCGGAAGCTGAGGCCCACCGAGAGAAACCCGGAGAATTACAGCTCCTTTAAGCTGGAGTCCTTGGCAGTGGTGTGGGCCGTAACAGAACGTTTCAAGCATTACGTGGCCTCTGTGAAGTTCACTGTGTACACGGACAACAATCCGTAGACACATCTGGACAATGCGAGACTTGGTGCCCTAGAGCAGCGGTGGATGGCCCGGCTAGCAAACTATGACTTCACCATCAAGTACCGGGCAGGCCGAGCCAATGCCAATGCAGATGCCCTATCGAGAATGCCCCACTTGCCCAATGAGGGAGAAGATCCAGACGAGTTGGAGGAAATAGAGCTCCCTGCATTCCACCGGTACGGGGCCACTCAGTACTCCCACCTTGTAAGAGACAAAGACTTGACCACTGTCATGTTCAATTCCTTACCTCACCACGGCTGGGCTGAAACGCAAGATAGTGACCCTGCAATTCGCCTGGTGAAAGACCTCTTGACCCAGGCAGACGCTAGCCCTGGCTCGGACGCTCCAGAGGAAGCCAAGCAGTTATGGAAGGAGAAAAGCAGGCTATTCCTCTACGAAGGTAAGCTGTGCAGAAGGCTTGTCAACCACCGGACGCACGAGCTGACCTGGCAGGTAGTGGTCCCGAGACGAGATGCAGCAATGGTACTGGAGGCCTACCATGACAGAGCGGGACACTTCGGGTGGAAGAAACTGGAGTTCCTACTGAGAGAGCGGTTCTACTGGGTCGGAATGAGAGGGGCCATAGAGAAGTGGTGCAGGGACTGTGGCCCATGTAACCTCAGAAGGAAGGCGGTACCAGCCAGAAGACGCCCTTGATGCCCATCGTCACCAGGCAGCCTCTTGAGCTGGTAGCTCTGGACCATGTGAAACTGGCTCCAAGCCGGTCGGGCTACGTCTATGCCCTGAGAATAGTGGACCACTATTCCCGGTTCCTGCTGGTGGTTCCTGTTAAAGACTTGACAGCCCAAACAGCGGCCAGAGCCTTCCAACAACACTTCTGCCATCCACACGGGTATCCGGAACAGGTCTTGACAGATCAAGGTCCAGCGTTTGAGGCTGAAATCTTCCAGGAGTTCTGCAACCTCTACGGCTGTAAGAAGATTCGGACAACGTCTTACCACCCACAAACCAACGGGCTGTGTGAGAAAATGAATAATATCGTCATTGATCTCCTCAAAACGTTGCCCCTGGAAGAACGCAGCCTGTGGCCGGAGAAGCTGCCAGACCTGATAGACTTATACAACCATATCCCGGTGAATGCTACAAATTGCACCCCGGCTTACCTGATGAGGGCAAGACCAGGTAAGCTGCCGATAGACCTGGAGATGGGAGTCCTGACCCCCGAGGACACCTCCCCAGACGCGGACTGGGATACGGAACTGCAGCTACAGTACAAGAAGGTACAGGAGAGTGTGGAGAGGAGTCTGGCTCAAGCGAGAGAAAAGCAAGAGAGGCTCTTCAACCAACACGCCCCTGCTGGTCCCCTGGAACCTGGTGAGCAGGTCCTGAAGCGGAAGAGAAGGCTTCACAAGCTAGATGACCAGTGGGAGAGCGACCCGTACACAGTACTGCAGTCCAACCACAACAACCCGAAGGTATGTGTAATTACCAAGGTTGGAGGAGAAACCACTAGCACCGTCTCCAGACACCACCTAAAAAGGTGCCCCGAGCAACTACAGAGTGCAGGAGAAGATCAAGATGACCTTGAACCCGCAGAAGACAAGAAAGAAATGATCAGCACAGTTCTTGGAGAGTTCCCCCGGTCCTGGACTCGGATAAATGATGCAATAGTGGTACCCGTCCTACACTTCCTTCAACCAACCCAGCAGGAACCTACAGGAGAGCAGGAGGAATCAGAAGACCAAGCAGCCCTAGAGGCAGAAGAACCCATGCCAGCAGCCCAGGAGAGTCAACCCTCTGCTGACAGTGAGCCTGCCATACCTGCGGTAAGCCAAAGGACCCGCAGATAGCTGCCTGCACTGCCTGTAAACCCAGCTAGTAGCTGTACCCTGAATGCTAGTGGGGAAAGTCAGGTTAGACCACCACCAGACAGTGGGTTACGCAGGTCAACCCGGAGCACTAGGGGGCAAATACCAGCTCGCTGGAAGATCTAAATGCTGTATATTGTAAATGTTTTATGTTTGTTGCCTGGTTGCTAATTATGTTTTTCCAGTCTTTCTAGTTCATGGACTAACAGGTTATGGACGCTGAATAACCGGAACTATCTTGTAGATAGTTGCACTTGGTGCCCTCTTTCGAAGATGGCCACGGAAGAAAAATCTGTCTGGTGTGGCCTCCTTGTGGCCCAAAGTAGAGAGCTCAGCCTTGTCGCCACGCCCAAGGCCAGGAAATTGGGGTTTATGAAAACAGGTCCCCACACCGTGGAAAACTTCACCTTGTTGGGTGAAATGGACACCCGGTCACGGAAGCGCCGTGACCTCAAGGACAAAATATACTTGTATATATGTTATGTTGTCATTTATACCCTGTATTTGTGTTTCCTGTTTAGTCCGGAGTACTACATTTTACTAGGGGAGAATGTGTCACCCCAGGCCTGGATGCCACAAACAATAATCTGTGTCTGAGAGCAGGAGGGTGGTCCCCTGGTTAGGGACAATTAGCATACAGCACCTCCTGTCCCAGGCCAGCAGGGGGAGCTGGCTGCCCCTATAAAAGCTGGAACTGGGGGCAGGGTTAGAGAGAACTGGAAGACCTAGCTCAGGAGTGAGACTAGTCCCAGAGAAGGAGGGACAGTTCAGCTGTAGCTGAGGAGTCCGTGAGGCAGAGGAGAAACTGCAAGCCAGGGACAGAGGCGACGAGAGCCGGTCCTGGAAGAGAACCAATCTACCGGGCATTGGGGTCCAGGGCTGTCAGGGTTACAAGCCCAGCAGCAGAGAACCAACCTGCGAGGGATTTCAGGTCCTTTGGCCTAAGAAGCCTGGAGGCTCCGCCACACAGAGGGACCTGTACAGCGAGGAGCAAGCAACAGGTACCCAAGGCCCTAGTCGCATGCCATACAGGCGAGAAGTACACGGCCAGCTCAGGGACGTGGGCTATTACACCACGAAAAGGGGGATAGTCAGAAAGAGCATAGTGAAAACGGTAGGCCTACACACTCACCCTGACCAGTGGGGCTCACCCGAATTCTCTCAGACACCCAGGCCCATTCCTAACCGGTACTGTTGGGTCATTAATAATATCTACAATAAAGACCCTGAACTGTTTGAAGCGGACTCTGAACTCTTACTATTGCGGCCTGCACTATCACCCCCAACATCCACCTACACTGCCCTGAGGCTACACTCTTCCCGTGGGGAGTTATCCTACACCTGTGCTGCACACCAACACCAGCCTCAGTAGTCTGCCTCGCAGCGGCGGTTATCCCTGATCGCAATCCACTGGTGGCGTAGTCGGACATTCAAAACACTGATAAATAGACTGCCACCATTTGGTCTGACCACCCTGAGCCACGGGATCGGGTTGCCACTACTACCCCCATCAGCACCGTACACTAGAAGGCCCGGTTCCGTGTACCCCACGGCCCAGGGGGCGAGTCATGTGCATCAAATTATACATACACATACGGGGCAGTGGGGCTTCATACTATATACAGGTGCTTCTCACAAAATTAGAATATCATCAAAAGTTAGTTTATTTCAGTTCTTCAATGCAAAAAGTGAAACTCCTATATTATATAGAGTCATTACACACAGAGTGATCTATTATATAGAGTCATTACACAGAGGGATCTATTATATAGAGTCATTACACACGGAGGGATCTATTATATAGAGTCATTACACACAGAGGGATCTATTATATAGAGTCATTACACACAGAGGGATCTATTATATAGAGTCATTACACACAGAGGGATCTATTATATAGAGTCATTACACACAGAGGGATCTATTATATAGAGTCATTACACACAGAGGGATCTATTATATAGAGTCATTACACACAGAGGGATCTATTATATAGAGTCATTACACACAGAGGGATCTATTATATAGAGTCATTACACACAGAGGGATCTATTTTAAGTGTTTATTTCTGTTAATGTTGATGATTATGGCTTACAGCCAATGAAAACACAAAAGTCATTATCTCAGTAAATTAGAATACTTCATAACAACAGCTTGAAAAATGTTTTTAAAATCCGAAAAGCTGGCCTACTGAAATGTATGTTTAGTAAATGCCCTCAATACTTGGTCGGGCTCCTTGTGCATCAATTACTGCATTAATGCGGCAATGTGGCATGGAGGCGATCAGCCTGTGGCGCTGCTGAGGTGTTATGGAAGCCCAGGTGGCTTTGATAGCAGCCTTCAGCTCATCTGTATTGTGGGGTCTGGGGTCTCATCTTCCTCTTGACAATACCCCATAGATTCTCTATAATAGATTCTCTATGGGGTTAAGGTCAGGCGAGTTTGCTGCCAATCAAGCACAGTGATACTGTTGTGTGTAAACCAGGTATTGGTACTTTTGGCAGTATGGACAGGGGCCAAGTCCTGCTGGAGAATGACATTTCCATCTCCATAAAGCTTGTGGGCAGAGGGAAGCATGAAGTGCTGTAAAATGTCCTGGTAGACGGCTGCGCTGACTTTGGTCTTGATAAAACACAGTGGACCTCCACCAGCAGATGACATGGCTCCCCAAACCATCACTGATTGTGGAGACTTCACACCAGACCTCCAGCAGCTTGGATTGTGGCCTCTCCACTCTTCCTCCAGACTCTGGGACCTTGATTTCCTAATGAAATGCAAAATTTACTTTTCATCTGAACACAACACCTTGGGCCACTGAGCATCAGTCCAGGTCTTTTTCTCTTTGGCCCAGGTAAGACGCTTCTGGCGTTGTCTATTGGTCATGAGGGGCTTGACACAAGCAATGCGACACTTGTAGCCCATGTCCTGGATACGTCTGTGTGTGGTGGCTCTTGAAGCAGTGACTCCAGCAGCAGTCCACTCCTTGTGAATCTCCCCCAAATTTTTGAATGGCCTTTTCTTAGCAATCCTTTCAAGGCTGCGGTTATCCCGGTTGCTTGTGCACCTTTTTCTACCACACTTTTTCCTTCCACGTCCATTAATATGCTCGGATACAGCACTCTGTGAACAGCTGCTTCTTTAGCAATGACCTTTTGTGGCTTACCCTCCTTGAGGAGTGTGTCAATGACTGCCTTTTGGACATCTGTCAAGTCAGCAGTCTTGCCCATGATTGTGGAGCCTACTAAAACAGACTAAGGGACCTTTTTAAATGCTTAGGAAGCCTTTGCAGGTGTTTCTTGTTAATTCTAATTTACTGAGATAGTGACTTTTGTGTTTTCATTGGCTGTAAGCCATAATCATCAACATTAGCAGAAATAAACACTTAAAACAGATCACTCTGTTTGTAATGACTCTGTATAATATATGAGTTTCACTTTTTGGATTTAAGAACTGAAATAAATTCACTTTTTGATGATATTCTAATTTTCTGAGAAGCACCTGTATGTAGCAGTGCGGCAATTATACTATATACAGTCAGGAGTATAAGTACTTGATACACTGATAATTTCGAAAGTTTTTCCACCTACAAAGAATGAAGAGGTCTGTTTTGTTCTACTTAACTGCTGCAACTTGGACCTTTAACAGGATTTATATTTCACCTATGAGAAAGCATACTATGTGTATTTGGCAGATTAACTCAGGCTTGTTTATGATAAACTGAATACCTGGATTGGAGTCCTATTTTTATACAGAATATTGACTATTAATGCTGGCAGAGTAAGTCTTAGGCTATATTCACACTAGGTGTTTTTTTCTGCAGCAAAACATAATCTCTTGACAGGAAAGAAGTAGCGTCAAAAACGCAGGTTTTGGTGTGTTTTTTTGCAGTGGTTCTTGGTGCATTTTTGGTGCGTTTTTCAGGATCCCAAAGTTCAGCTTTGCTTCCACCATAGACACATGAAAACAGGTCACCATTGCAAGACATATGTTCATGAAAAAGTACACATTACAAATGTAACAGGGGGCGGGTGGGGGGTGAATTGGTCTGGAATGGTTTATCTAAGACCCTGGCAGTGCATTGAATTTGTAGGACACTATTTACTTTCACATTATGGTTTGCCATTGAGTTGCTCAGGCATTGTTCATTTTCACACCTCCCTGGGCCACACGTGTTGTTCAATCTCACACCTAGCTCAACCAATGTTTACTTTGTAGGCATCACTAATTTAATTAAACTGTAATAATCCAAGCTGCTATCTCAGGTGACCAAGACAAGATGGTTTAAACTTGGGAAAATCACAAGAATAAATGTGTGTCACATACTTGCTTTTTTCACTAAAAACGCAGCAAAATGTTCACACTAGGCTTTTTTTCAGCATTTTTTTCCACCACCCTTTTTTTTAATGGGTGAAAAACGCTGAAACAAGTGACATACTCTATTGCAAAAAGCCATGGAAAGCACAAAATACTGAGGACAAATAAGCAAGCTTTGTGCATGAGATTTCGGAAATCTCATAGACTTTGTTGGTACTGTAAAACGCAGCTGAAAATTTGCATAAAAAAGCCCGCTAAAAAAACGTCTAGTGTGAATATAGCCTTGTATAACGGTTCGCCAATGAGTTAGGATATATGACCACGATGCAGAAATGCTGCGGATTTTTCCTAAGCGTTTCTGCATCTCCCTGGGTTGTCAAGCGCTTTGCCAAGTGATTTTAGCATCACTTGGAAAAGTGCTTGACAACTTGGTCACACTATATAATTCCATGCAACCGTCATGGATTTATATAGTGTGACCAAGTTACAATGCTGCAAATGCAGCATCAATAATGAAAAAAAAGAATAATAATGGTGAAAAATAAAAAAAAAACATTATACTCATCTTCCGATGGTCCTCGATCTCCTTCTCCGGTGCGTCCGGTGTCTTTGGCGGATCACGGTGCTGTAAAAGGACCTTTCATGACGTCATTTAGTCATGTGACAGGTCACGCAACCGCCGATGTCAGCGGTCACGTGACCTGTCACATGACTAAATGGCATCATGGAAGGTCCTTTTACCACCGCGAGCAGCCGAAGAGCCAGCAGCACCGCCGGGAGCAGACAGGGGCCATCAGAAGGTAAGTATATGTTTATTTTTTATTTTAATTCTATTTTAACTACAGGTACTATGGTACCCGGGTCTGGAGGAGAGTCTCTTCATCTCCAGACCCGGGTACCATCCACGCATTGAGTCGCATAATATCCACATGTGTATTTGTAGTCATGCGGATGTTATGCGTTCCAATGCAAGTCAATGGCGGCTAAATCGCAGCGACTCTGCAAAATTAAAGGACGTGCTGCGGATTTTTCCGCAATGATAATCCGCAGCGGAAATCTCCGCGGCATGTGCACAGCACATGCGGATTATCATTGGGGACCATTGCAGACCTATCACCAAGCGTTTTTTAAGTGTTTCCGCAGCGAAAGTTACGCTGCAGAAACGCCTAAAAAACGCATAGTGGGCACACAGCCTTAAAAGTTCTATGGTGAAGCAAAACACGTGAGATAATAAATGCGAAATATACAATATTTCCCATAATATGACTGAGGATATCTTTAGGGTGTATTCACTGTTTTTTCTTCTGCAGCAATAAATGCTGTGTTTTACAGCACCATCTTAGTGAATGACATTTCTGAAATCTCATTCACATGCTGTTTTTTTTGCATTTTTTTAAAATCTGCAGCTTGTCAAGTCTTTCAGAGGTTTTGCAGCATTTTTCACCCATTCAAATGAATGGAAAAAAAAACACAAGTAAAAACACCTGAATTTTAAGCAGCGTTTTTCCTGCCTCCTTTGATTTTTGAGGTAGAAAAAAAATACTGCCAAAATCCAACTTGTGAACACACCTTTATCCTGGTTGTGTTCTAATTGGATATAAAATAGAACGGCCATGATAACATGGGTAGTTAATTGTATGGTGTTTTCACATTAAATATTACCAGGCCGCATTCTATTTGCGCAGAGCTGCTCCGTGAAGATTCTATCACAAGATTCCGTGATGACATCACAGGTGATGGTGACATCACTGCTCACAGTCGCTATATATGCAATGCACATAGGCTCACCCGTGCCTTTCTTGGCTCTATAGTGACTGATAGCACTTGCAGTTTTTCACTATGGCTGGAATTGTTTTGGACATTCCTCAGGTAAAAGCACTATTGATGATCCTTATGATCAATCGTCCTAACAGTGTGCTTCTACCACCCGATGGCGTCCTCAGCTTCACTCACCGGCTGGTGATGGAGCTAGTAAAGGATTGCCTGACCAAACACCGACAACGTCGTCTAACGTCAGACTATCTGACGGATTTACTTCAAAACATCAGGACATTACTACACCAGGTAAGTGGCGGACACTCTGCACAGAACATCTCAATATTAACAGATAATAATGGAGGGATAGAAGCTTTTTCTTCTAATATATCGTATTTTGCAGACCATAAGATGCACCAAAATTTTTTGGGAGGTAAATAGGAAAAACATTTATTATAATAAAATGGGGGTCTGTCTTATAGTCCGAATTTTCGGTTGCTTACTGAGGGGGGGTGGTGGCAGTGGAGCGAGGTCACAGGAGGCAGAGTCGCTGCTGCAGGAAGTCGGCAGTAGGAGTGGGGCGCTGCTGCGGGCTCCAAGCTGGGAGGAGCGGGGTGTCCAGAAGGTACGAGGCTGCGGGCCCTGGGCTTCAAGGAAATGTTAGCGGTAATTCAGGAGGGGAGGCCCTGCTCTGCTTATTGATTTCTCTGCAGTGGGCTTCAAGAAGTAGGCTGCTGGAGATGGCCAATACGCAGTTTGAGATCTCAGCTCCTCATTGAGCCGAGATCTAAATCTGCACATGCACTGCCTCCAGCGGCCATTTGCCTGAAGCCCACCGCCAGAAATTCAATGGGCAGAGCGGGGACTCCCCTCCTAAATCACCGCTAACATTTCCTTGAAGCCCAGGGCCCGCAGCCTCGCACCTCCTGGACACCCCGCTGGCCCGCAGGAGCGCCCCACTTCTACTGCTGGCTTCCTGCAGCAGTGACCCTACTTCCTGTGACCTCACTCCACCACAGCCACCCCCTGGTAAGCTACATTCAGACAATTATTATTATTAATAATCTGTCTGATATGCTGGGGTGGAGAGTTCCAGAGTAGGGGGGATGCACGGGAGAAATCTTGTATGCGATTGTGGGAAGAGGAGATAAGAGGGGAGTAGAGAAGAAGATCTTGTGAGGATCGGAGGTTGCGTGCAGGTAAGTACCGGGAGACTAGGTCACAGATATATGGAGGAGACAGGTTGTGGGTGGCTTTGCATGCCAAGGTTAGGGTCTTGAACTGGAGTCTCTGGGTAATGTGGAGCCAGTGACGGGATTGGCGGAGCGAGGGGAAAAGCCAGGGAATAGCGGGGGGACAGATGGATTAGTCAGACAGCAGAGTTTAGGATAGATTGGAGGGGTGCGAGAGTGTTAGAAGGGAGGTCAAAAATTTTGGAAAAAAAGGCATCTTATAGTCCAAAAAATACGGTAAAACACAACGAGTCCCCAAATACAGTATGTAGTCATTGTATCTGCAGACAGAGAACCGATGTCACATACAATTTCCGCCTCCATTCTGATCGCTCTCATCTCAAAATTCTCCTTTCCATTTTTCCTTCTTTATAGGCTGAAGAAAGATCTCAGACTGAAGATTTGGCTGTCTTTAAAGAACTGGCCGAAAAAGTCCTGTCTATACTAGAACGCTCATTGGAACGCCCGGTAAGGATCAATATTAATAGACGTATCTTAATCCACCGTATCTGAGGAGACTTTCTGAGAAAAGGTCTGAAGATGGCGCGGGATTTGTATCGTTACAATTGGTGCATCTGTAAATGTTGGTTTAGTCCTTCATGATTTATGTATTTGGTGATTTAGTGAAATCTTCCACATAGTAATTATATATATTATATCTATCAGGAAACAACAGGAGGCGACGCCAAATATGGGCAAAATGTGACCCCGAAAATCCCTGACCCTAATAGGAGTCAGCCGGAGCTGAACAGCGATCTGATTACAGGTGAGCGATCACCCGACCTTCTACAAGGAATGTCCAGATATTACAGAGGACGGAGGATAATGTTAGATTTACTCTCTACTCTGTGTAATGGGAACCTGGCAGCACATTGTTACATATAGAAGTAGTGGTGTGACGGTATAGGCCATTGTCCCCTAATAATAATTGTTTGTAGAAATCCAATGTGCCAGTCAGGAGAAATGTAAAGTAGACACCATATTCAAATTAGAATGGAAGTGCACTGGGGGCGTGAAAGAAGAAATCCAAGTGCAGTGACACGCCCCCAGTGCACTTCCAGGCTAATTTGCAAATCTCTCCTATGTTTCAGCTCTCTTACCATCACTCATATGTGCAGCGTGGGTGGGGGCTTCCTCATTCATGTGCTGGAGGGTCCATTCTGCAGTGCTATAGCAAGTAACATGAAATAAATTAAATTTAAATTGCATTACTGCTCTAGAAAATGGGAAAAAACTAAGATACTGAGCACATAATTTGGCCAATTCATGAATGCCCAGCAGCCAATGACAAGGCGATCTTTTTGTTGGAATCCTCTCCTAATGTGAATCCTCTCCTAGGCTGAAGCCTACATTTATATGGGTAGGTAGGATCCTGTTGTAATTAAAACCACCCCGGGCTGATGGGTGGAGATAGGTTCCCAGCAAAAAAGGTCGCCTTGCCGTGACTGCTGGGCATGCATCGAGCAAAAGAAGGTCGCCTTGCCGTGGCTGCTAGGCATGCACCCAGCAAAACAAGGTCGCCTTGTCGTGACTGCTGGGCATGCACCCAGCAAAAGAAGGTCGCCTTGTCGTGACTCCTGGGCATGCACCCAGCAAAAGAAGGTCGTCTTGCCGTGACTGCTGGGCGTGCACCCAGCAAAAAAAAAGGTCACCTTGCCGTGGCTACTTGGCATGCACCCAGAAAAAGAAGGTCGCCTTGCCGTGGCTGCTGGCCTTGCATGAATTGGCCAAATTATGCGCTAAGTATCTTCCTTTTATCCTATTTTATACAGCAGTAATGCAATTCAAATTTCATTTATTTCATGTTTACATGCTATAGCGTTACAGAGTGCAACTTTGTTAGTTATGTATTTGGATGGCTACTCTTAGTATGCACCTGTTCACACCCATTTTCTTTTCGGAAGTGATGGTCAGTCTTTTGTTATTTATGAAGGGGTTCCTCCATCATTTACATTACATTTATCTATGGATTCCCCGTATATTCTCATATTTAGAATCCCCATATAACGAGTATTAATCCCATTTACAGACATCTTGTCATTTCTCCGTTTTATTGCTGTATTATCTATGTAGGAATAATATCCTCTAATACATTTCATTTCTTCATCATTATTTTAGAAACAACTGAGCTGTCGAATCCTAACAATGGAATTAGTGAGATCCCGGAGATCCAAGAATCCGTAAGTATCATAGAGGGGGATGCGTGTGTGTCATCAGATCATGGGGTGTGAATGACTCGTCCAGTATTATCCCCCATACAACCATGGTACGTCTCTATTCTAAGTGTAGATGACCCTATGGTGTTAATTACATGTGAATTACAGGGAATCTGTCACCAGGTTTATGCTATTTGGTCTGAGAGAAGCATGATGCAGGGACAGAGACCCTGATTCCATGTGTTGATTACTTTACTCGGTGGAGCAGTTGTGATAAAATCACTATTTTTTTCTGCTGCAGAGCTCTGAATGCTGAGTCTTGTATAACCCCGCCCACACCATTGATTGGCAGCTTTCTGTGTACACTGTGCATAGGCAGAAAGCTGCTAATCAGTGGTGGAGGCAGGGGTACAGAGCAATAGGACTACCTGGCTAGACAGATAGTCTTCTAGTGATAATCTACTGATTTTATTGAAACAGCCACACACAGCCTAGTAAGTAACACATCACTGGAATCAGGGTCTCTGCCCCTACATCATGGTGCTTTCAGAATACATAGCAAACACCTGGTGACAGATTACCTGTAAGTCCTCCTCTGTGTGATCTCCCACATTATCCAGAATGTTATAGTAATGTATGATGACCGTTGCAGGGCGGCTCCAGGATTTCGTGGGCCCTGGGCGAAAGAGTCTCAGTGGCCCCTTTAACACATACCACGATTCATGATGCACAGATACCGCAGATAAATATATATATATATATATATATAGTACAAGGCCGAAGATTTCACTTCTTACATTACATGAGCGATATCTATTGTAAATTCCACAATAACTCAGAAAGCGGCGAATCCTCACAGCTCACAGTGCAGACCGGACAGTAATGTCCTCCACACAGTATAATGGCACCACATAGTCCTCTATACCGTATTATGAGCTCCATATATTGCTCCATATAGAATAATGGACCCCATAAAATGCTCCACGCAGGCTGTGCCCCCATATAATGCCCCATGCAGGCTGTGACCCCACACATAATGCCCCATGCAGGCTGTACCACCCACATAATGCCCCATGCAGGCTTTGACCCCCCACATAATGCTTCATGCAGGCTGTGACCCTCACATAATGCCCCATGCAGGCTTTGACCCCCCACATAATGCCCCATGCAGGCTGTGCCCCCCCCACATAATGCCCCTTGCAGGATGTCCCCCTCCCACATAATGGCCCATGCAGGATGTCACCCCCCATATAATTCCCCATGCAGAATGTCCCTCCCACATAATGCCCCATGCAGGCTGTGCCCCCCACATAATGCCCCATGCAGGCTGTGCCCCCCCACATAATGGCCCATGCAGGATGTCACCCCCCATATAATTCCCCATGCAGGATGTCCCCTCCACATAATGCCCCATGCAGGATGTCCCACCCCACATAATGCCCCATGCAGGATGTCCCCCACACATAATGCCCCATGCAGGATATCCCCCCCACATAATGCCCCATGCAGGATGTCACCCCCCATATAATTTCCCATGCAGGATGTCCCCCCCCCACATAATGCTCCATGCAGGATGTCCCACCTCACATAATGACCCATACAGGATGTCACCCCCCATATAATGCCCCATGCAGGATGTCACCCCCCCATATAATGCCCCATGTAGGATGTCACCTCTCACCCCATATATTGGCCCATGCAGGATGTCACCTCTCACCCCATATAATGCCCCATGCAGGATGTCACTTCTCCCCCCATATAATACCCCATGCAGGATGTCACTCCCCCCATATAATGCCCCATGCAGGATGTCACCCCCCATATAATGCCCCATGCAGAATGTCACCTCTCACCCCATATAAAGCCCTATGCTGGATGTCACTCCCCCCCCCCATATAATGACCCATGCAGGATGTCACTTCTCCCCCTCATATAATACCCCATGCAGGATGTCACCCCCCTATATAATGCCCCATGCAGGATGTCCCCCCCATATAATGCCTCATGTAGGATGTCACCTCTCACCCCATATAATGCCCCATGCAGGATGTCACTCCCCCCCATATAATGCCCATTGCAGGATGTCACTTCTCCCCCCCATATAATACCCCACGCAGGATGTCACTACCTCCCCCCCATATAATGCCCCATGCAGGATGTCACTTCTCCCCCCATATAATGCCCCATACCTCCATACATAAAAAAAAAAATCAAATGCTCACCTCACTGCTCACCAGCTGTGGAGAGGTAAGTATTGTGCCGGCCGTGGTCCTGGGCAAGCATTGAGGGGGGGGGGAGCAAGGCCCGCCTACTCAGGGCCCCGGCACTTGCCTGGGTGTGCTGGGTGCTAGCGCCAGGTCTGCCCAGCGTCCGGTTTGTATCCTCCCAACATCATATCAGTGTAAATCATCTGGGACATAATATGGGGGGAGAAGTTTTTGCATCTGTAACTTTTTTCCTGCATCTTCAATAAATCAGTATTATTTCTTATTCTTTTATAGAGCGTGATGGATTCATTGGTTCCGGCGAGAAAGCCGCATATGACCGACTATGAAACTTCCAAACTCATCAGCAGTGGAAATTTTGGGTGAGATTTCTGTTGCCATAATCCACATTTCTCAGGGTTCCCTATGACAATGCTTCTGCCCCTGCACTCTGCCATTCAGTGTTATCATAGGGAAATTATGTGATCTGTAGCAAATCAAACTGTAAGGAAAGCGATTTAAATAATATAATTACATATAATATAATATATAATAATATAATATTATTACATTCGCCTGTGCTAGACTCTCATCTGTTCTTATGCTGCCTCCTCCACCTGAGCTTTTCTGCTCTCCACTCTGATCTTTGTTTTGATGGGGGGGGCTCCATTATGAAGCTGATCAGAGAAGTTGGCTACACATGGTCACATGAAGGGTGACACCATATTGACGTCAATGACATCTACACCCTCCACCATGACCATGTGGGCCCAATCACTGGCCTCAGCAGCAGAAGAGAGCCCTGGAGCACATTCATTTTGGACCAATTTTATTTGCACTAAATTGTATTTGGTCAGTTATAGCGAATCTGCCCAAAGAGAATTTCAGTAGATTCTCGTATCTATAATGTGACCTGGGTGATGGCTCCGGCAGAAGTGGCATTGTGGAGACCTCCAATAGGTGATCTATGTAGTGCTATTTTATGTATTTCTAGATGTGGATTTATAGTGTCGGCCAGACTTCTAGTATTAAACATATGCAAATTGTCTCTTCTGAGAGGAAGCAAACTAGAACTCCACCTATAGGAAGTAGCAATCCTAAAAGTCAATATCGACCCTTTAACAAGCCTTGTCACATGACTTAGGATAATAGCCAAAACCAAAATCTCAATTTGCAGGAACTGTGTTCTGGGGTACTGCCCCTCTTCAGTGCAAAGTGTGAGATATGGTTTGACTGGGTGAGAGGTGTCTGACCGGTATCCAAGGGGTTGACATTTCTCCTTGCGGACATGAGGAGACTTTTAAGCCACAATGCTCCTCTGGGAAATAGGATTGCTACTTCCCATAGGTGGCACTAGGGTGCTAGTTCTCTTCCTCTCTGAAAAGAGACAATTTGCATATTTCCCAGAAGAGCATTGCAGCTTAAAAGTCTCCTCACCTTGACATGCTTAACATGGCTTTTTCCGCAAGGAGAAACGTTACCGCTTGGATCCCGGTCAGATGCCTCTTACCCAGCCAAACCATATCTCACACTTTGCACTGATGAGTGCTTGTACCCCAAAACATAGTGTCCGAAAATTGAGATTTTGGTTATGGCTATTATTCCATGTCATGTGATAAGGCTCGTTAAAGGGTCGATATTGACTTTTAGGATTACTACTTCCTATAGGTGGCACTAGAGTTCTAGTTCTCTTCCTCTCTGAAGAGACAATTTGCATATTTCCCAGAGGATCATTGAGGCTTAAAAGTCTCCTCACCTTGACAAGCTTAACATGTCACTCTCCGCAAGGAGAAATGTTACCAGGATACCAGTATTAAACATATAATGATTTCTATAGATGGATTATTAATAAGGATTTATTATAACCGATGGATTCTCCTTCTCTCCAGGGCCGTCTACTTAGTGCATCATAAAGACTCACACCAGACCTTTGCTATGAAGAAAATGGCTAAGCGGAACCTAAATACTGCACAGAGATTGGAATGGGCCTTTCTGGAGAGGGACATCTTAACATTTGCTGATTGTCCCTTTGTGGTCTCCATGCTCTGCTCCTTTCCAACTAGATCTCACCTGTGTATGGTCATGGAGTATGTAGGAGGTAAGACACATCTATTGTATTATATTCAGCCCATGTCTGCTTTCATCTTATCACTGCTCATATCATTAGGACATTGTTGGTTACTTCCCCGCAGAGCATTTACTATAGGTTATCTATTACCAAGATGCTCGTAAATTCATTGATCTTGGTGCAGGGGCGCTATGGGGCTCATCAGTCGGAGGGGGTCTGTCGACGCTCGGCAGTGGGCAGCATCCCTCCACCTGTCATCACAATTTCAGCGGTATTTGCTTCTTCAAGGAGGTGGGGCTGGTGGGGGCAAAAATACTGAGTAGGTGGCTAGTAGGGGCCAAAATACTGAAAGGGGGCCGTATGACTAGATATGGGGGGACTGTGAATGCTGAGTGGAGGTCATCATATTAAGTGGGGTGCTGTGGGGGTCCTCACTCTGTATGGAGGCCCCCATTCTGTGTGGGGACATCATACTGAGTGGGGAGTTATGCGGACCATTATATTGTGTGAGGGACTGTGGGAACCATTATCCTGAGTGGGAGGGTTGCTGTGGGTGCCATCACACCGAGTAGGGGGTTGTGGCTGGCCTCCTTCTAAGTGGTGGCCTCCTTAGGAGGATTCACTGTGGGGATACCATACTCATTGAGTGTGGGTGTGGGCATTTTTGGGAGCATCATACTCTAAAATGGCCATAAAAGTTGTATTGCTGGTGAGAACACCAAGCTGCTTCAACAGGGATATAAATATATTTCTTTTTTATTTTTTAGGGTGGGGGGCAATTACAACTTTTGATATGGGGTCTTGTGATTTCTATGTACGCCATTATCTGTGTGATCTCCCCAGGATGTTTCCGCTCACTGCTCATTATACATCATGGTTATCTGCTCGTGGTATATCATGGTCATCTGCTGTATAAACCCCTCACTGGTCATATTTCCTTTCTTCTATAGGTGGAGACTGTGGGACCCTTCTAAGCACCAGGGGTCCTTTCTCTGTCCCCATGGCCCGCTTGTACTTTGCAGAGGCGGTACTTGCCGTGGAATACCTGCATAGTTACGGTGTGGTGCACAGAGACCTGAAGCCGGAAAAGTAAGTGCCCCCGTAGTATAATAAAGTGGGGAAAGTTGTCATTTATTATCATTCAGTCTGTGAGGCTAAAACCATCTTCTCTTTTGCAGCCTCCTGATTACATCTACTGGACATATTAAAGTTACCGATTTTGGGATTTCAAAACTTGGTCTAATGATACCGAAAACTAACACCTACAAGGAATTAGCAGTGGACATCTCCAGAGAGTTCCAGGACCGTGAGGTCAGCATCACCTACAAGAACTTAGCTTGTTATTTGCAAATCTCATCACACTATTGTCTCTTCTCTACGTTCTTCCTTTCTAGAGAACTTTTCCACTAATATTTTATCTTCTGCATTGTGTTTTAACGATGATAACTTGTCATAATAATTGTTTCATCGATTCTCATCTCTATGTTCTGTTGGTTTCCAGTTCTGTGGCACCCCATGTTACATAGCCCCAGAGATCATCCTGAAAGAAGGCTATGGAAGACCTGTTGACTGGTGGTCATTGGGGATCATCCTGTATAAATTCCTGCTGGGATGTGTACCATTTGATGCTGATTCCCTCACTGAGCTTTATAAAAGGGTTGTCATTGGTGAGTAGAATAATCCGATCATTGCGTTGATTGGTTACATTTGTTTAGTTATTTCCTTTGCTTTATGTTACAGTCCAGTAAAGAGGTTTTATTTTCTGTAATTTTCTATGTAACAGGAGAACTAATTTGGAATTGTGATCGCGCTCCACCCCTGGATGCTCAGAATCTCATCACTGAGCTGCTCAGAAGAAATCCTGTGCGTAGACTTGGGACAGGTAACAGATATACTAGTATTAATATTCCCTTATTAGACCAAGGACATATCGCTCATGTCCATGAAGATCAGCATTTCTCTATCAGCTCATCTACTGTATTTCTAGTTCTCCACACTAAGACTTTCAGTTTATTTCCTTCATGTCGGCTCAGTTTTGTCATTAGTTCAGATTACGATAAACTGTTCAGATATGGAGCCATCCCTGACTATGTCCGCATCACTTTTGTTTTTCTTTTTCTAGGAGGAGCATTTGAGATCAAGGTTCATCCATTCCTGAGTGACTTGGACTTTGACAACATTCTGAGCCAGGAGCTGGAGTATGTTCCTCAGCTTGTTTCAGACGCAGACACCAGCTTATTTATCAGTAAGTAGAAGGAGACGTCATCTAGACTAAGCGACTGTTTGTCTCATCTTCCCTAATATGTGATCATCTGTTCCCATTAATATTAGTGATAAATAGTGACTGTGTTATACTGACAACCTCTAATAATACTTCATTACCTATTTCTTGTAGATCATTCTGATATAAACAAACATCTGGTCTCAAAGGATGAGGAAGGCACAAGTGAGAACAATGAGAGCCTTGACTTCCAAAATTTTACGTCATCTTCTGAAAAGCTTTGTAAAGTAAGTATGTGATTAATAAATCCAAAACATGTAAAAAAAATGTAAAACAACTCTAAAAGTACATAAAAAAAATATTTTATATCTTATTTTTATCCGTATTTAGCTCTGTATCATCGCTACCAGGATGGTGAACAATGAGGATCCCAATGCCCCTCCAGAGTATACACCAGAAACCAACACAAACATCTCAGAAATGTGAGTAGATTATAAAGGGTCATTACTTCATTACTGGGAGTTCCAGGCTGATCTATGTACACAACACCAAATATAGGACATAAATATCAGAATATCAAATGCAGCATTCACCGCTTCATGGTTAACGGTCATTGTACTTTTGGCTTCAGAAAATGCAGAAGATAACAGCCCATAATTGTGGCAGGTCATGCATTTTTAGCACTGCCTACTCTGTAGGAGAGCTGTAGTATTACTTGCCAGCCATTCTTGGTAGTTGTGTTCTGATCCATGGAAGGTAGTTTTGAGCAGAAAACCTTCCCCACTATGACAGTCATATGTCCTATTAGGCCTTATAGTCAGTGTTCTTATAGTGAGACAACCCATTTTATACTGTGTTTACTTACGATTTACATGTTTTTCTTCTTCAAACAGGCAGAAAGAATCTGTTCCTGTATGTAATACAGACGATGCTGTTACCATCTTGCCACCCTCGTCCCCATTGCCAGGTATGTACATGTCTACAGCACCAACAATGTGAATGTTGACTTCAAGGCTCAAATATTTCCACATGGTTTTTCTGGTCTACTATGTTATCCATGTTTCATGGATCTCAGCTATGTTGACCATGGGTTCGTACTGTATCCCTATTCCCTAATTTTGTACAGGAGTTTTTTTTCATGTATTCTGTATATTACGTTGCATCATCTATTAACCTAGTGAGATATAGCGACTGTGTTATACTGACACCCTCTAACAATCCTTCATTACCTATGTCTTGTAGATCACTCTGATGAAAACAACCATCTGATCTCAGAGGATAAGGAGGGCACAAGTGAGGACGATGAGAACTTTATCTTCCGAATATTTGCATCATCATCTTCTGAGAGGCTTTCTAAAGTAAGTATGTGATCGATAAATCCAAAATATGTACAAAAAAAGGATCTATAAAATTAAAAAGTATGTATATTTAATAACTTATTGTTATCCACATTTAGCACTCTACCACCACTAACGGGATGGTGAACAACGAGGATCCCAAGGCCCCTCCAGAGTGTACACCAGAATCCAACACAAACATCTCAGAAATGTGAGTAGATTATGGGGTCATTACTGGGAGCTCCAGGCTGATATATGTGCACAACACCAAATATAGGACATAAATACCATAATATCAAATGTAGCATCCACCGCCCCATGGTTATGGGTCATTGTGCTTTCAGCTTTCGGAATTGTTGGAGATAACAGCCCATAATTGTGGCCGGTCATGCACTTTTAGTGCTGCCCTCACTGTAGGAGAGATGTAGTATGAAATGCCGGCCATTCTTGGTAGTTGTTTTCCTCTCAGCTCTCTATAAAAGGTAGTCTTGAGCAGAAGACCTTCCCCACTATGACAGTCATATGTCCTACTAGGCCTTATAGTCGGTGTTCTTCTAGTGAGACAACCCCTTTTATACGGAGTTTACTTGAGATTTACATGTTTTTCTTCTTCAAACAGGCAGAAAGTATCTGTTCCTGTATGTAATACAGACGATGCTGTTACCATCTTGCCACCCTCGTCCCCATTGCCAGGTATGTACATGTCTACAGCACCAGCAATGTGAATGTTGACTTCAAGGCTCAAATATTCCCACATGGTTTTATACAATACTATAGGTCTCTTATGTTATCCATATTATGACAAAGCAGATCCTATAAGAATATATTGTTACTGATTTTTTTTTTAATTTTTCATCAGAATTTCCATCTCATGAAGAAAGAAAATCGGCAATAAATCTGAGTATGGAGCAACAAAACTCAGAAAATGGAAAAAATGGGAAAAAGAGACGAGGTAAGTGTGAGAATCAACTCCATGTTGTGTGATGTCAGTGAGAATAATTCATGTGGAGTAGATGTCATCTGTCAGTGATGGGATTGTCACATGTATGATTGCTGACAATGACCCCTGACCTCTGTATGATAATATTCCTCTGCCGTCCGGCCACAGTGACTGCACAGCATTATCATGTAATATGGAGTCCCATCACTTACATTATATTTATTTCTCTTCTCATAGGTTCCATCTTCCGCCGGATCTTATCATCCTGCCGGCGTGGATTATCCAGGGCTGCTCGCGCATTTGCATGCTGTCACTGTTGCCCTAAAACCATCTAAAAGACGGGACACCTAAGCATCCAGCGCCCTGAAGTCCAGCAGATCCATCATCACTGCTGGAGCTGTATAGAAGGACCTTCACCATCTACCTGTGGCCTTCTGACTGGTCAACCTGGACAAGTTTCAGTAATGCCTCTGTCATCGGGCTCCGCGGTATTCATACTGCTCGTCTGACGTGTCATTTACTGATCACCTGGTATCTGACCTCGGCTATCTTCCTGACTTTGATTTATTCTATTGACAATGTTCACGATTTTATTCATCCCATTATTAATTAAAAAAAAGTAAAATCTGTTACTGTTGCTCTGATTCCTTTTTGTCTTGAATTCACAAATACTTGTAACTCACTAATTGCTCTTCTTCCCACTAAATGTATTTCTCATTATCCTTAATGCAGCAGTCAGTCTCATATTTCTGTCCAGCAATTACACTGGTGCATCCACCCTGTACCAGTCATTACACTCATCCACAAACCTCTCCACACTGCTGCACAGTCCTGCATCTCTACCATATCTACACTCCAATGAGCTAAGATTAACATCCTCCATAATCAGGACCTCCCACTCTCATGTCCAAGACATTTTCTCTGCTGCACCAGCTCTCAGGAGTGCACTACTGCAGGCAATCAGGTTCATTCCCACTATCAGAGATTTTAAGTGTGCAGTAGAAACAGATTATTTGTGGCAGGACTGTCAAATCACCTCACTATTCTAAGTTTTTCCTACAGCACTCAGTAGCACTTAATATTTGTACATATACAGATAATGGTTGGTGACTGGTTCATGCAGCCTTAATTCCACAAAGATAGAAATAAAAGGTCAACATGTTTCATACATCCAAACCATCCTTAATCATGGCAGAAAAACATAATTTTAAGTTCCCACTATGAATATTTGGTGAGATATCACAGCTGTGTATTTTCACAGCACAAAGAACGCATCTTACAGATCAGCAAATCACAGTGTGCTGACGCGTAGTGTTGTAGTTTTGAACAACACCATTCATTTTATCATATAATGTGTTGAAAAATGAGAAAAAATGCCAGGTTTGGGTTCCTTCATTTTACAGTGTGTATTGTGTTGTAAAAACAAACTGACAAAATGATTCAGAGTCAGTAGTACGATTACTGTGATACCAAACTTATAAGGTTTATATATATATATATATATATATATATATATATATATATATATATATATATATATATATATATATATATACAGTACAGACCAAAAGTTTGGACACACCTTCTAATTTAAAGATTTTTCTGTATTTTCATGACTATGAAAATTGTACATTCACACTGAAGGCATCAAAACTATGAATTAACACATGTGGAATTATATACTTAACAAAAAAGTGTGAAACAACTGAAAATATGTCTTATATTCTAGGTTCTTCAAAGTAGCCACCTTTTGCTTTGATGACTGCTTTGCACACTCTTGACATTCTCTTGATGAGCTTCAAGAGGTAGTCACCGGAAATGGTCTTCCAACAGTCTTGAAGGAGTTCCCAGAGATGCTTAGCACTTGTTGGCCCTTTTGCCTTCACTCTGTGGTCCAGCTCACCCCAAACCATCTCGATTGGGTTCAGGTCTGGTGACTGTGGAGGCCAGGTCATCCGGCGTAGCACCCCATCACTCTCCTCCTTGGTCAAATAGCCCTTACACAGCCTGGAGGTGTGTTTGGGGTCATTGTCCTGTTGAAAAACAAATGATGGTCCAACTAAACGCAAACCGGATGAAATAGCATGCCGCTGCAAGATGCTGTGGTAGCCATGCTGGTTCAGTATGCCTTCAATTTTGAATAAATCCCCAACAGTGTCTCCAGCAAAGCACCCCCACACCATCACACCTCCTCCTCCATGCTTCATGGTGGGAACCAGGCATGTAGAGCCATCCGTTCACCTTTTCTGCATCGCACAAAGTCACGGTGGTTGAAACCAAAGATCTCAAATTTGAACTCATCAGACCAAAGCACAGATTTCCACTGGTCTAATGTCCATTCCTTGTGTTCTTTAACCCAAACAAGTGTCTTCTGCTTGTTGCCTGTCCTTAGCAGTGGTTTCCTAGCAGCTATTTTACCATGAAGGCCTGCTGAACAAAGTCTCCTCTTAACAGTTGTTGAAGAGATGTGTCTGCTGCTAGAACTCTGTGTGGCATTGACCCGGCCTCTAATCTGAGCTGCTGTTAACCTGCGATTTCTGAGGTTGGTGACTCGGATAAACTTATCCTCAGAAGCAGAGCTGACTCTTGGTCTTCCTTTCGTGGGGTGGTCCTCATGTGAGCCAGTTTCTTTGTAGCGATTGATGGTTTTTGCAACTGCACTTGGGGACACTTTCAAAGTTTTCCCAATTTTTCGCACTGACTGACCTTCATTCCTTAAAGTAATGATGGCCACTCGTTTTTCTTTACTTAGCTGCTTTTTGCTTGCAATAATACAAATTCTAACAGTCTATTCAGTAGGACTATCAGCAGAGTATCGACCAGACTTCTGCACAACACAACTGATGGTCCCAACACCATTTATAAGGCAAGAAATCCCACTTATTAAACCTGACAGGGCACACCTGTGAAGTGAAAACCTTTTTCGGTGACTACCTCTTGAAGCTCATCAAGAGAATGCCAAGAGTGTGCAAAGCAGTCATCAAAGCAAAAGGTGGCTACTTTGAAGAACCTAGAATATAAGACATATTTTCAGTTGTTTCATACTTTTTTGTTAAGTATATTATTCCACATGTGTTAATTCATAGTTTTGATGCCTTCAGTGTGAATGTACAATTTTCATAGTCTTGAAAATACAGAAAAATCTTTAACCGAGAAGGTGTGTCCAAACTTTTGGTCTGTACTGTATATATATATATATATATATATATATATACAGTGTTTAGCATAAATCAGTACACCCAAATAGATTTGTCAGCAAACCTGTAGTTTCCTTTCAGAATCATCATTTTATATGGGATACCATACTACAAAATACTCTCGCAAATTTGAGCCATTGAATGCAAACAAGATTTGGTATTTTGCAGACCCCAAAAAAGTAATTTTCTTAACAAACTCATTCAAGATCATGTTTCAAAAATGAGAACATCCCAGTAACAGTCTTAAGAGAAAAGCTAAGTTTAGACAACAAAATTCTAATTAACAAGAACTGAACCACAGGTAAGTGTAATTATTCATTAAACAGATGTCCAGCAGACAGGTGTCTGTAAAAGGAAGTTACTTAATAAAGAAAACTCCTTCCCATTTCATGCTATCAGCAATGGCACCACATAGAAGGGAAATGTCACAAAACCTGAGAAAGAAAATAATTTCTTTGCAATAAATGTAAAGTCTACAAGAAGATCAGCAAAACTTTACTTATCAGTCAGAATACTGTAGCAAAAGTGATGCAAAACTATAACAAAGATGGAACTGCAACCATCTTACAGAGACGTCCAGGCCGACTATGGAAGTTAACACCTAAACAAAAGCGTCCTCTGATGAGAAGGGTAAGTGGTACCACATAGAAGAGAAATGTCACAAGACATTTCTGAGAAAGAAAATAATTTCTTTACAAAAAATGTGAAGTCTACAAGAAGATCAGCAAAGCTTTTCTTATCAGTCAGATGGAAGTTAACATCTAAACAAAAGCATCTTCTGATGAGAAGAAAATCGACAGGCAAATTCATTGCTATTAGCTGAAGAAGTAGAAAGCCAAACTAGGGTGAGTGTTTTCCATGACACGACACGGTGTACACTGCAAATGAATGGCATTCATGAGTGTCCTCCACAAAGGAAGCCTCTCTCCCTTAAAGCCCATGAACAATAAAAGTCCGTCTACAATTTGCCAGGGTCCATGCTTAAAACTATGAGGACTACCGGGACTCTATACTGTGTATGTGCATCTTATGTGTATGTCCGTATTTTATGTTTGTGTGCACTATGTATATGTGACGCGCCCTGGGCCTATGTGACGTAGCGTTGCGCACGCAGGGACTACCCGGAGCCGGATCTGATAGGGGTAGTAGTCTCGTGGCGGTGACCCGGTCCGTGCCCAGGGAGTCAGACTAAGTGGCGGTATATTAGCAGTAGATGTAGGATGACTACGCCACCCGTTGAATGCAGCTATGGAGCTGCCGCTGCAGGGCAGACCGCTGAGGCCGGTGGAAGGATGGTGCAGCGTGGATGGTATAACCCCCAACGGGAGGGGTATGGCCTCAGGGCAGCCGACGTGGAAGATGGGGGTAGCAGGAACCACTCAGAGACGATGCGGTGTAGTTCAGGGTCTTTACTGGTGACAAAGACAGACCCTCCCGGAGTACTTGCTAGCGATCGGGGCCTGGCCAGTCCTTGAGCAGATGGGATCTCCCCTGGCCAGGTGGAGTTGTAGGCCTTCCCAACTAACTGTACTCTTCTGGCTACCTTGCTAGAGGCGGGTAAAAGTAGCCCACGTCCCTGAGTGTACCGTGTGGTGCTCACCCGTATGGCCGGTGACTCGGGGCCTTCTAGTGCCTTCCGCTCCACGACGGCGGTGCTGGTCCCACGCGTGTGACCGTGCCTTCGGGTTTCTGGGCCAGAGGACTTGAAATCCCCTGCCGGACGGTTTCTGCTGCTGGGTAAGGGTTAGTCCCCACAGCCTCGGACTCCGGGTCCGGTGATAACTTCTCAGTCAGGGCGAGCTCTGCAGCTGCCAGCCCCTGACTCCTTGTAGCACTGCTCCCACAGAGCTCCTGTTGTTTCTTCCTATGCTGCTTCTCTTCTCTGTCTCTACTTCTGGCATGGCCCGGGAGCTGGGCCCAGCCGGAGCCACAGCTCCCTGTCCGCCCTCCTGGCTCAACTCTCCCTTTGAACTCTCTAACCCTGCCTCAGCCCCAGGTTTATATAGGGGAAGTCCTTCCCCTCCCAGGACTGGGCAGGAGGTGTGGCATGCATAGGATTCCTGACCAAGAGACCTCCCACCTGCTCTCAGACATAACATTGCTGTTACTGTGGAAACCAGACCCCTGGGGTGCCACATATGCATACGTTAAAATGTGTATAGAGTATTAGCATGTGCAAATTTTATATGTGTGCCTAATATAAATATACATGGAAATGTATATGTAGGTGGTGCCTGATGGAGGGTGGGGGGCCCAGATCAGAAGTCCTGATTAAGGGCCCTTCACTGTCATTGTCTGCCCCTTATATAAACAGTAAAATCCTCTTTAATAACTGGACTTCCATTGGGGTGGACTTCTCATAGATGGCCAGTATGCATACTATATTGTGAATCTGGGCATCTCTCACAGAAAATCTGATCTGGATATGAGGGTGGTCTTCTATAAGCGGTGATGTTTTGGAGAGATTTAGGGAAAAGTCCCAATTCTTATCCATCGATCTGGTAATTTGAGTAAAATATTTGTGTTGATAACTGATCACAAAGTCACAAAATATGTAAGATTTGGCATAACCTGGTTCATTTTTCAAAAAGTTATGCTCAATTTTTTTAGCACCAAGTTTTGTTGCTTTTTGGTAGACTTACACTAACTTAGTATATTGTGTGAGAATTAAATGAATTATGAATTAGTTGGCGCATTTTACCACACTCTGGGGGTCCCTGACAGTCCTTCTTTACCGGCCCTGTAGTGATGCCAATGTAAACTTCCAAGTGACCGCGCAGTCAATCACTGTCACGAATGCAGGACAACCTATGATTAGCTAATTTTTGGGAAATCCTTATAACAAAAGGGGATTGAAAATATTTACAATTATTTTAAAAGCATTAAAAAAAAAACAGACCCAATACTTATAATTAGTTTGTTGAAAGTAGTCTAATTAAAGGGAGCTGAAAGGATTAGAGATTATGAACCCGATTCACCAGTGTTTTTGCCAGAAAACTGGCATAAAGCTCTTGAAAAGTTGCAAAGTTTTGTGACTTTTCCCATTTTCACATAATTTTAACTTCTTTAAAGCCCAAGACGTACTGATACGTATCTGCGCCCTGGGACTTAAGAGTCTGATATGTATTAGTACATCTTTGCGATCGCGCCCGCACACAGGCTGTGCGGGCGTGATCGCCGCTGGGTGTCAACTGATTGTCACAGCTGACACCCGGTGCTATGTGCTGGGAGAGGTCCCGCACATTAACCCCCGCAATGCTGCGATCGAAGTCGTTCGCAGCATTGCGGGGGCAAGGGGAGGTGATCGGGATAGTCACCTCTCCTGCCGGTTTCCAGCAATGTGTGCCGCGGCTTCCCGGATGTTGCCATGATGACCCGATTCACTGAGGGGTGCAGTTTTAAAAATGGTGTCACTTTTGGGTATTTTCAGTCATAAAGACCCCTCAAAGTGACTTCAAATGTGATGCGGTCCCTAATAAAATGGTTTTGTAAATTTTGTTGGAAAAATGAGAAATCGCTGGTCAATTTTAACCCTTATAGCTCCCTAATAAAAATAAATTTGGGTTCCAAAATTGTGCTGATGTAAAGTAGACATATGGGAAATGTTATTTATTAACTTTTTTTTGTGTGACATATCTCTCCGATTTAAGGGCATAAAAATTCAAATTTTGAAAATTGCAAAATTTTCAACATTTTCGCCAAATATCTGTTTTTTCACAAATAAACACAAGTGATATCGAAGAAATTCTACCACAATCATAAAGTACAATATGTCATGAAAAAATATTCTCAGAACCAGGGGGATCCGTTGAAGCGTTCCAGAGTAATTACCTCATAAAGTGACAGTGGTCAGAATTGTAAAAATTGGCCTTCTCATTAACGTGCAAACCACTTTGGGTTGTAAAGGGGTTAAGGACTCTACTTGCATATACAGTCATGGCGGAAAGTGCTGGCACCCTTGAAATTGTTTCAGAAAATTACACATGTTTTATTACACGCATGTTTATTTCCTTTGTGTTTATTGGAACAACACAAAAAAACTGAGAAAAAAAAGGCAAATTGGACATAATTTCACACAAAACTCCAAAAATGGGCCGGAATACATATATATATTTTTGATGGGACAACACTGAAGATGCGACACTTTGATACAATGTACAGTAGTCAGTGTACAGCTTGTTTAACTGTAAATTTGGTGTGCCTGCAAAATAACTCAACACACAGCCATTAATGTCTAAACCGCTGGCAACAAAAGTGAGTACACCCCTAAGTGTGTTCTCAGCTGATGTTATTTGTTGGTTTTTCTTTGCATCCCGAACAATTTTCTTGGCAGTTGTGGCTGAAATTTTTGTTGGTCTACCTGACTGTGGTTTGGTTTTTACAGAGCATCTGATTTTCCATTTGTTAATCACAGTTTGAACACTGCAGACTGGCATTATCAATTCCTGGGATATCTTTTTGTATCCCTTTCCTGTGTTATACTCTTTTTGCCTCCCTTTCCTGTGTTATACAGTTCAACTACCTTTTCCCGTAGATCCGTTGATAATTCTTTTGCTTTCCCCATCTCAAAATCCAGAAACGTCAGTGGCTGGATCCCAGAAACTCACTCAGCTTTATGCACACACACTGATTACAAGCAAACAGGTCATAGGTGAGGATGTTACCTTTAGTAGCCATTCAAACCCATTTGTGTCAAATTCTGTGCATGTTATCAGGCCAAAATCATCAGGGTATGTAAACTTTTTGATCAGGATTATTTGGATGTTTTTGGTTGTCATTAGTGATGAGCGAGCACTAAAATGCTCGAGTACTCGTTGCTCGGGTCGAGCAAATTGAAATACTCGGGTGCTCAACCCGAGCAATGAGCCCAATATAAGTCTAGGGGAAACTTGAGCATTTTTCAGGTGGCTCCCCACGGCGGTCTGCAGAGGGCCTAAAAATTGCCCAAATCGATGGGAACTGTGCTCAAATGACATGTGAACAGCATGGGGAAGACCCCTGGAAGCATCTCTGACTCCCAGATCACTGCTGTCAACAACGTCGTCAGAGTATTACGCCACTTTTACGGCGTAAGGAACATCCTTTCCAGGGTGATGACTTGTATATAAGGCAAAATAAATAAACAAAAACACAAATACTCCTACACACCTTGGGCTATGTTCACACGTAGCATTTTTGACACGTTTTTGCACTTTTGCATTGCTTTCAACCAAGACAAATGCATTCACCAGGAAATGTCATTTTAACATTTTACAACCTTATCTGGCCATGTGGTGTGTGACACATCATCAGACACATGCATACAGTGCTGAAAAGACATGGGAACAGCAAGGGGAAGACCTCTGTAAACATCTCTGAATCCCAGGTCACTGCCTAAATGTGTGCCCATCATAAGTGATCCTTGGCACATGCGAAGATGCCTCCCGCCATGCACCTGTCGTTGCAGACTTGCAACAATCACCGTCCACGTCCTTGTCCCACTGCAGTGTTCAGTTGTCCCTACCCCATTCCTTGGAATGCAAGCACAAGAATGCCGGCAGCCACCCACCCACAGGCTGCAATACTATACTGCCAAATTTTTGACAGCTGCTTGCACTTGAAATGTGGCCTTTTAGGCTCGTGGAGGCGGAAGCTTTTCATAACCTCATGCCGGCGGCGGCCGGGTGTCCATACTCGGTCCCCAGTCACCACTATATTTCCCGGTATCGCCTCCGCCTTCCACAACCACGGGTCCAATAACATTACCCGTGCCCTCCCCAGTGCACTTACTGGGAAGGACCGCCTAACCACAAACACGTGGACAGGTGAATGTGGCCAGGGACGGTACGGAGCCAGTCCACAACTTTTTTTGCTAAGAGTTGTATTTAGCTCGGTGAAAGGACTGGCATAGAGGGAAACCGTATCTACCCTGCGCGTCATTTCTCCCAGAAAATCCTGTAATTGAGCTTGTTGCAGAAGCAATGGCAGCCCATCCAACATCAACTCGCACTTGTCAATGGTGCTTTGACACACACACATCTTTCTTTGCGCATTTAATTTCTTGAATACAGAGTTGGAAAATGGCCTGATCCGTAATGCGTTTTGAGAAATAACATGCATAAGCATGGCTGATCCGCATTAAAAAAGCAGCCATAGAGTGTCCAGGAACCTTCCCCCACACTTTTCTTAGCCAGGGCTGCTTTTCGGCAGGGTTGCACGGGCCCACCAGAGAACCAGAGACTCCTCCGGCGGGCCCTGGCTTCTCCTTCAGGAGAGTTCATAGTGCCGAGGTGAGGCCATGATGATGATAGAGGCCATCATCTGCTTAGTTTTCTGTTACTTGGAATGCAATTGCAAGTGACGCGCCCCCTGGGACATATTCCTTTCTTTCAGGGGAATACCCGGAGCCGGATCAGATGGGGGTTGTAGTCTCCGAGTGGCTGTGACCCGGTCCGTGCCCAGGGTGTCAAACTCAGTTGTATGTGGCAGTCCTACAGATGTTATTAAGTTCTTTATTGTCGACTACGCCACCCGTTGTGTTGCGGTCACTGTGGCCGCCGCTGCAGCAGGGTCCGCTGAGGCTGATGGTGTTGGTGCAGCTTGATAGGATAACCCCCAACGGGAGGGGTATAGCCTCAGGGGGATCAGGTGCAGAGGATGGGGGTTGTGGTGGTGCAATGTAGACGGCAATCAGAGACAGAGTCGGGTTATGCAGTTTAGGGTATTTACTCACTGCTGATGTTCCGGTCACTCCAGCTTCTAGTGACCACCCGAGCCGTGCTGCGTCCACCAGGTCCTGGACTCGGCCAACCCCCAAGTAAGTCCGGAGCGTGACCCTGAGCTCTCCTTCTGTCCTTTCCTCTGGCCGTCCCCACCAGTGATCCACCTAGGTCCAGCTCCCTCAGGCCTTCTGTTGGGAGGCCCTTGGCCTTGGGTTCCCTGACCCTCCACGTGGTATGCCTTCGGGGTGGATGTGGTGGGTGGCCGTGGCAGATGCTGCCCACGGCCTCCGGTCTCTGGCTAGGGTGTGCTTCTGCCCCCACCAGTTTGGGATCCGGTACCCTGTGCCGACTCTTCACCCGGGGATTTAATTTGGGTTCTTGGAGTCCTCTTTTCTGTTTCCCCCTCTGGGTCTTTCCTTCTCTTTCTCCTCTCTCACTCTGGGTCTCTCTTCTCCTCTGCTCGCTGACTTGTTCTCTGCAACTGACCCTGTTCTTAGTTGGTGCCCACCTTATATATCCCTCTATGTGTGAGCTCAGGTGACCAGCACCCAATGAGCTCCTAACTTTACCCAGGCTGCTCCCCCTATCTGCCCCTACACTACTTGGGATATTCCACCCCCCTCCCACTCCAGCCAAGGACAGACTCGGTCGTACCTGCACATTTCTAAGTGGGAGTACCGTTGGTCTGCCCTCCGGAAATGGGATGTGTGTAGTGCATGCAGCCTACCGAGCTCAGTTCCACACTCCTTCCTTACCCGGGAGTGGAATATCACACCTCTGGCTGAGGTGCAATACCCCTGTAGCAGCCGAATCCTCAGGGTGCTACATTGCCCCCTGGTAAATCACAGCACGTCCTCGGGCTGCAAAAGATAAAACCACAAAAACATACAATTTTTTTTTTCATAACCATCAACATATAAAACATATAAAACATCATATAAATTAGCAGCATCAATAGAACTTTTTATATAAAACATTCTCGTCGTCTCTCCTCCTCCTCCGGTCACTGGGCAACTGTTGACCGGGCAAAGTGCGACAGTTCCTTTTCTTAAGGTGGTTTGACAGTAAAACCAGTAGGGGGCGCTTTAGGAAGCGCAACTATGTACAAGGGTAGTTGGCCGCTCTCAGTCCTCGGCCAGGTAAAGGGAAGGGAAAGGAATGGCTGCTCACAGTCCTCAGCCTGTGGGATTAAAGGTAAAACGGGTGAACAGTTCACATCAGCTGGTCCCAACGGGGACTATATTTGCAGTAACAGTTTCTTTGTACCCCTACGGGTAACTATATACAGTCTCCTTCACTACCGTCCTCAACGACGGCGTCCTCCTGCTCTTTTCTTGTAGTCAGCTGTTGCTTTAGACCCGTCCGGGTCTTCTTGCTCCTCCTCCTCACACCGCAACTCCTCCTCCGTCAGGCGATGCACGTGGAGGGCGTAGGGTCCTTTGGCACACTTGTGCCGGGTAAAGGTGACCTCGTCCCCGATATAAAGGTCACGACCTCTGTGCCCCTCCGGCAGATGGGACTCCACGTCTCTGCGCGTGACAAAGACGTCGCCGGGGGTGTTGTGGTCTCGGATGAAGCCCCACCCGTGCTGCATGTTGAACTTGATTACAGTCCCGGTGGTGCGGGGACTGTGCGCTGCACGGGGGTCCCTCCTGGTCCGGCTCTTCTGCTCGGCGCTCCTTATTTGGGCCTGTTGTTCCCGGACCCGCCTCTCTCTCCGCTCCCTCGCAAACTCCTCGAGCTGCTGCCGGCAGCACTCAGCACGCTCCGCTGCAGCTGCCCGGGTTTCTTGAGTGAACCCCATTAGATCTTCTCCGGTGGGGTCCCACTCAAATTGGGTCTCTTCAAGCGGGGGCGAGATCCTTATCACGGGCTTCGGAGCCGGAATCAGGGGTGCACACATGGCCCCAACCCTCCTCTGGTGCTCCAGTTCATAATATTCCTGGGGCCAGATGAAAGGCTGCCCGTCCGGCCACGTGTGCTGGGCAAACAAGTCCTCTCCCAGACGCGGCACCCTTGGTTTTACGGGCGCGGGCGCGGTGATGGTGGCGCCCGGGTTGCCCAGGCCTTGCGGCCAGGCCTGGGGCACCTGGAAGGTGAAGGGCACCGTTAGGACGGCGGCGCCCTGGGCTACCTGGCCTTGCGGCCAGGCCGGAGGCTCCGCGGAGGTAGGGGGCGCTGTTGGTGATGCGACGCCCGGGAATTCTAGGCCCTGCGACCAGGCTGGTGTTGCTTCCTGTTTTGCCACGCTCGGGGTCGTTGCGCATGGCGTCACAGGGGTCGCGGCGGCGGCTTCCAGTTGGGGCCTAGTCTGCGTCGGTGACATGGCGTTTTCGGGCACAGCAGGGGGACTTTCGGGCTCTGCGACGGGGAGCTGGGGCAGGTAAGCGGTTTCCCGGTTTGGGGTATAGACGTCCCCTTTACCTGCCTCCATGCGTTCGGCTCCCTTCTCGACGCCGTCTCCGGCCTTGGGTCCTCCCGCGCCATCCTCAGAGGCGGTCTGTCTCCTCATCTTGGCTGGCGTGCTCCGGGTCTTGGTTTGCTGGGCCATCTCTCGGCTCCACTCCGCCAATGTCTCTCGCTGTACCCGGGCCATCCTCCGTGCGAGGCCCTCCAGGGCAGTCTGTGCACACTCCCGGTCTCGGGGGAGCTGTGCGAGGACCTCCACTAGGCCTAGTGGGGTCGTAGTTTCCAGCAGGCTCCTGACCAACGGGTCGGTGCTGCTCTGCTCTTCTTCCAGCAGGCTCCTGGCCAGCGGGCCGGTGCTGCTCTGCTCTCCTTCCTCAGTCTCTAGCAGGCTCCTGGCCAGTGGGCCGGTGCTGCTCTGCTTTCTCGCCATCTCCGGGTAAGCTCCTCCGCTACTCTTCTCCAGGCTTCTTGCCTCCGGGTGCGCTCGCTCCAGACTGCTCCAGGCGGCACCCATCTTCGTTCTTTTCTTTCGTCTCCTCCCACTTCGAGGGCGGTCCCGGGGCAACTCGGTGACCGTCAGCTCCAGGGGCAGTTCTTTCACGCTGACAGACACCTCTAGCATCACAGTCTCTGTTGGTGGGGGCGGTTTCCACTTTTGGCGCCATTTTCGGTCCCGGCCCACGATGGGAGGTGGCCTCTTACCATCTTCTGGCACGCCCATAATGGCGTCCGCTCTTCCAAGGCGGGAAATTTTCGGAAATGGCGGGAATCGCTTCCCAGTGGCGGGAAACTCTGCAGATGGCGGGAAAAAGCTGGAAATGGCGGACAACCGGCGGGAATCGACTGGTGATGGGGTCCGATGGCGGGGACCCTCCGGAACCGGCAGGAGACTTCTTTCTGAGGTAAACTTGTACTTTTCTTCAGGCACGCAGTACCCGGTTGTTGCGGGCACGTAATCCTGCCGACTACGCCAAAGTTGACGCGCCCCCTGGGACATATTCCTTTCTTTCAGGGGAATACCCGGAGCCGGATCAGATGGGGGTTGTAGTCTCCGAGTGGCTGTGACCCGGTCCGTGCCCAGGGTGTCAAACTCAGTTGTATGTGGCAGTCCTACAGATGTTATTAAGTTCTTTATTGTCGACTACGCCACCCGTTGTGTTGCGGTCACTGTGGCCGCCGCTGCAGCAGGGTCCGCTGAGGCTGATGGTGTTGGTGCAGCTTGATAGGATAACCCCCAACGGGAGGGGTATAGCCTCAGGGGGATCAGGTGCAGAGGATGGGGGTTGTGGTGGTGCAGTGTAGACGGCAATCAGAGACAGAGTCGGGTTATGCAGTTTAGGGTATTTACTCACTGCTGATGTTCCGGTCACTCCAGCTTCTAGTGACCACCCGAGCCGTGCTGCGTCCACCAGGTCCTGGACTCGGCCAACCCCCAAGTAAGTCCGGAGCGTGACCCTGAGCTCTCCTTCTGTCCTTTCCTCTGGCCGTCCCCACCAGTGATCCACCTAGGTCCAGCTCCCTCGGGCCTTCTGTTGGGAGGCCCTTGGCCTTGGGTTCCCTGACCCTCCACGTGGTATGCCTTCGGGGTGGATGTGGTGGGTGGCCGTGGCAGATGCTGCCCACGGCCTCCGGTCTCTGGCTAGGGTGTGCTTCTGCCCCCACCAGTTTGGGATCCGGTACCCTGTGCCGACTCTTCACCCGGGGATTTAATTTGGGTTCTTGGAGTCCTCTTTTCTGTTTCCCCCTCTGGGTCTTTCCTTCTCTTTCTCCTCTCTCACTCTGGGTCTCTCTTCTCCTCTGCTCGCTGACTTGTTCTCTGCAACTGACCCTGTTCTTAGTTGGTGCCCACCTTATATATCCCTCTATGTGTGAGCTCAGGTGACCAGCACCCAATGAGCTCCTAACTTTACCCAGGCTGCTCCCCCTATCTGCCCCTACACTACTTGGGATATTCCACCCCCCTCCCACTCCAGCCAAGGACAGACTCGGTCGTACCTGCACATTTCTAAGTGGGAGTACCGTTGGTCTGCCCTCCGGAAATGGGATGTGTGTAGTGCATGCAGCCTACCGAGCTCAGTTCCACACTCCTTCCTTACCCGGGAGTGGAATATCACACCTCTGGCTGAGGTGCAATACCCCTGTAGCAGCCGAATCCTCAGGGTGCTACACAAGTATGCAGCCAGCCACCCACCCACCCACAGGCCGCAACACTAAACTGACAGATTTCTGGGCAGCTCTTTGCACTTGAAATATGGCCTTTTAAGCTTGTGGAGGTGGAAGCTTTTCACAACCTCATGCAGGCGGCGGCCGGGTGTCCATACTCGGTCCCCAGCCGCCAGTATTTTTCCCGGTATCGCCTTCGCCTTCCACAAGCACGGGTCCCACAACATTACCCATGCCCTACCCAGTGCACTTACTAAGAAGGACTGCCTAACCACAAACACGTGGACAGGTGAATGTGGCCAGGGACGGTACGGAGCCAGTCCACAACTTTTTTTGATAAGAGTTGTATTTAGCTCAGTGAAAGGACTGGCATAGAGGGAAACCGTATCTACCCTGAGTGTCATTTCTCCCAGGAAGCCCTCTAAAGCTGCTTGCACTTGAAATGTGGCCTGAACATTACTGCTGGTACTTTTCTGTGGCAATTTTCTTGCCTCCTACCAGCCTGGAATATTTCCAGCAAACTATGGTACAACACCATGGTATTAGCACTGCCCCCAGTACCAGCAGCGAAGCCATCCTCAATTTCCTTCTCTGGAATTTTATTTGGTAGACTGAGTGGCTGCCAAAATAAATTTTCTCACAAAGGAGCTGATGATAGAGTGGCAGTAGGTTCAAGTTTCTCCAGCCTGTTAGATATTAGAGGGTGAACGGCAGCACATTGGATCAGTGGTTAGCACTGAAGTCTTGCAGCACTGGGATCCTGGGTTCAAATCCCAGCAAGGACAACATCTGCAAGAAATTTGTATGTTCTCCCACAGGGTTGGACAGTCCCACCAGAGAATTCTCTGGTGTGCCTTGGCTTCTACCTCAGGAGAGTTCATGATAGCGCTAACTTTGCAGCTGCTATGGGGCTCTTGAGCGGGTGAGAAAGGTTAGCCCTCAGAAACAAATCCTCTGGTGGGCAGAATGTTTTTCAATCTGAAACAGCTTCTCAGTGGGAGTTGTATTTCACAGCATGCCATATTCTTTAGCTCTGTGAAAGGACTGGCATATAGGGAAACCTTATTTACCCCGGTTGTCATTTCTCCGTCACCAGGTTCCGCCCATTGTAACACACGACCATGCCTGGCTGTATGTTCAGCGGTGAGAGCCACAGATCAAGCTGCTGTGTTACAGCTTTCAACAACTATGCAGCGCTGGGCGGTTTGTTAATTAAGCATTAAGCATGTTATCTTCAGCACAGCCTGCTGCTGTTTGGCCAAGGCAGTGCAGCAGTGCTGTCAGCTTGTGACTGATGTGGTCATTTCGGAGATGGAGGAGGAGGTGCATGAGCTGAACAATGTGATTACATTGAGGTTAAATTGGTGATGCTATTTTTTATACTAAAGAAAGATCCTATTGTTATGTTTTTTTATGTTATTTTTTATGACAAATGCATTCACCGGGAAAAGTCATTTTAACATTTTACAACCTAATCTGGCAATGTGGTGTCATCAGACACATCCTGTTTTATTTATGATGGAGGGACTCTGAAAGTCATAAAGCCTATTTTTATAGGAACATCAGACGGCCCTTACTATTCTTAAAAGGCCAGCAGTCGGCCCTAGCTATTGTTAGAGAGCCATCAGAGGGCTATGCTTTGTTGTTCCCATTATTAACAAGTGGGTCTCCTATACTGTTATTGCGCATCCAGTGACTGCAAGGGTTGTCAAAAATTTGGACGCAACCTAATACCCCTTTGAAGAGACATAGAGGAGGGTCTCAGTAAAAAAAATGTTCCCATTATAAAGGAGCGGGTCTTCTATAGTGGTAATGCCCATGCTGTGACTGCAAGGGTGGCCAAAATTTTTGAATAAAACACTAACAATTTAAAGACACAAAGAGCATGGCCACAGTAACAAGGTACGACATGTTCCCGTTAGAAAGGAGAGGGTCTGCTATACAGTTATAGGGTATGCAGTGAATCCAACGGCTGACAAATTTTAGGAAAAACCCCACTAAGAATTTAAGGACACACAGAGCAGGGCCACATTAACAAGGTACGACATGTTCCCATTAGAAAGGAGAGGGTCTGCTATACAGTTATAGGGTATGCAGTGAGTCCACCGGCTGACCAAGTTTAGGAAAAAACCCACTAAGAATTTAAAGACACATAGACCAGGCCACAGTAATGACAAATTCCCATTAGAAAGGAGAGAGTCTCCCATAGTGTTGGACTATGCAGTGACTGCAAGAGCTGCCAAAAATTTGGAGGCACTTCAATGGCCCTTGGAAGAGACGTGGAGGAGCGCATCATAAAAAATTGTTACCATTAGAAAGGAGCGGGCCTCCTATACTTGTAATGCCATGCACTAAGTGTATGGGCTGACAAACATTTACTCCTGGGGGGTATACATGAACATACTGTATAAAAAATTTTTTTTACGGGCATCATAAAAATGTAGCGCCCCGAGGGCTCGACCGCTACAGGGGTATTGCACCTCTGCCAGAGGTGTGATATTCCACTCCTGGGTAAGGATGGAGTATGGACCAGGGTTCAGTTAGCTGCATACAGCACACTCACCCCATTTCCGAGGGACAGCTCAACGGTGCTCCCATTAGACAGAAATGCAGGCACGACAGACCATGTCCCTGGCTGGAGTGGGGAGGGGGTAGGAATACCCAGTGATGTAGGAGCAGATAGGGGTTGGTTCCTGAGCGTAGATAGGAGCCCATTGTTTGCTGGTCACCTGGGCTCATGTTCTAGAGGGAGGTATAAAAGGTAGGCACCATCTTAGAACAGTGTTCAGTCAGAGAGAAGAAGTGACAGAGTGGGGGCCTCTGCAAGGGGCTCTTCTCCGTAGGCGGGCCTAGCCTCTGAGGCCCAGCCAGCACAGAGAGAAGAGAAGAAGAGAAGTTCAGTGAGTGGAGTAAGAGAAGGAGTTCAGCCAGAGAGGGCTGACAGGGAGCTGTGGCTCAGTCTGGGCCCAGCTCCACGAGGCAGGCCTAGGGTGAAGGCCAGGAACAGAAAGGAACAAGAACAGAAAGGAACAAGAACAGAAAGGAACAGAAGAGAAAGAGAAAGAGAGAAACAGAAGGGCTCAGGAACAAGACGGCAGAAGGGACCCTAAGAACCAACGAGAATACAGGGTGAAGGGTCAGGCAGATTAAGGGTACCGGATCCCAAGTTGGTGGAGGAGAAACAGCCCTCAGCCAAAGACCAGAGGTCGTGATCATTTATTGGTGCGACACCTCATCAAACCTGCTAGGAAGGCACCATATAGGACAGCGGGGAACGGGAACCACATTTACCCGCACAAGTCTGCGGCAGCTGGACAAAAGTGGGTCACTGGTGAGGCAGGCCAGAGAAAGGATTGAAGGGGTCCTGTGTCATGCTCCTGAACTGCCTGGGGTTGACCGAGCCCCTCACCTGGTGGACGCAGCACGGCTCGGGCGGTCATTGCTGACAGAAGTGACCCGGAGTACATGAACTGTGAGTAAAAGACATTGGACTGCAGTACGTTGTCTGTGTACTCTTTCGCTCCTCCAGCACTAACGGCACTGGGACTCTCTGCACCATCACCCCCACCATCCACTACACTGCCCTGGGGCTGCACTCTTCCCGTGGGGAGTCACACTACCTCAGCTGCATACATCATCAGCCCCAGCGATCTGCCTTGCAGCGGCGGTTCATAATAACCGCAATCCACGGGTGGCGCAGTCGGACATCACTTAGGACGGCTAAAGGACTACCACTGGTCTGACCACCCTGAGCCACGGAACCGGGTCGCCACTACTACCCCCACCGTCTCCCTATTGCCCGGCTCCGAGTGCCCCACGGCCCAGGGGCGAGTCAAACACCCTTAAAAAAAATTATGTGGGTGTTGCATCATGGACCACGGTCACCCTGGTGATATGGTGGTGGAGGATGAGGAGAAGGAGGAGGACAAGAGCAAATAGCCAAAATCAGGAAGCGTATACCCATGTGTGGGTGTGAAAAGGTGCATGGGAATACACCTCCCAAGAAAAGACACTGGATTTGAGTTTATGTTACGCTGCTATCATTCGGTGGTGTTGAGAAGTCTGGCCCAATCCAGCCCTTGTTCATTTTTATAAGAGTCAGCCTGTCAGCATTTTCAGTTGACAGGAGGATGCGCTTATCAGTTATAATTCCACCAGCGGCACTAAAAACCCGATCTGATAAAACGCTGGCGGCAGGGTAGGCCAGGACCTCCAAGGCATAGAGAGCCAGTTCATTCCACATATCTAGCTTGGATACCCAATATTTATAAGGCACAGAGGAATCACGGAGGACGTTGGTACGGTACGGCAAGGTACTCCCTCAGCATCTTCCCAAACTTTGCACTCCTTGTGAGAGTACCCTGCGCCTCAGGGCCTGTGCGATGGGAGGGTCTGAGAAAACTCTCCCAGAACTTTGACAGTGTTCCCCTGCCTCTGCTGGATTGAAGTTGTGTCTCTCTCGCCTGTACTCCTTGGTTGTCGAACGAAGTGTGCCCTCTGCCTCCAGCGTTTTCAGATGGGAATTTTTTTAATAGGTCCGCAACAAGGGCCTTCTGGTACTGCCTCATTTTTGTACACCTGTCCGCCTCAGGAATAAGAGATATAAAGTTCTCCTTGTAGAGTGGGTCTAGAAGTGTCACCAACCAGTAATGACCTAAAATTTTGAGAATGCGAGGGTCATGGGAAAGGCAGCATAACATAAACTCAGCCATGCGTGCCAGACTACTAACAGGCAAGACTTCCGTGTCCTCACCAAGAGGATGACTGACCATGCTCTCCTCCTCCTCCTCTCTGTCCTCTGGCCATCCACGCTGAACAGACGGTATGACAGCTGTGCAGATAGCACCGTCTATAGTGCATGAAACTAGTTCCTGTCCTTCCTCCTCCTCCTCTTCCTCATTGTCACCCAATCCACGTTGGGATGAGATGAGGCTTGGCTGTGTGTAATCACCCTGTATGGTTAATTGCTCCATCTTATCATGCTTCGCCTGCAATGCATCATCTTTGATTGTGAGCAGAGAGCGTTTCAGAAGACAGAGAAGCGGGATGGTGACGCTAATTATGGCGTCATCGCCGCTCACCATCTTGGTGGAGTCCTCAAAGTTTTGGAGGATGGTACATATGTCTGACATCCACGTCCACTACTGAGGTCTTATGTGTGGAGTCTGAACTGAATACCGATAGCCTTTTTGATGCTGGTACTCAACAACTGCCCTCTTCTGCTCACAAATCCTTCCCAACATCTGCAATGTAGAGTTCCAACGTGTGGGGACATCACACACCAGTCTGTGAGCCAGAAGCTGCAAACGCTGCTGAAACACTGCAAGGGCAGCGGAAGCTGTAGCTGACTTTCTAAAATGGGCACACAGGCGGCATACTTTAATAAGCAGATCCGGCAGCTCCGGGTAGGATTTGAGTAACCGCTGAACCACGAGGTTAAGCACATGGGCCAGGCATGGTACGTGTGTGAGCTCGCCTCGCCTCTGAGCCGCCACCAGGTTCCAGCCATTGTCACACGCGACCATGCCTGGCTGTAGGTTCAGCGGTTTGAGCCACAGATCTGCCTGCTCTTTCAGAGCTGTCCATAACTCTTCAGCATTGTGTGTTTTTTCACCTAAGCATATTAGCTTCAGCACAGCCTGTTGCCGCTTGGCCGAGGCAGTGCTGCAGTGCTTCCAGCTTGTGACTGATGTGGTCATTTCAGAGATGGAGGCTGAGGAGGAGGAGCAGGCTGAGGAGCATGAGGTTCAGGAGCTGTAGACCGTGGGGGCAACCCTGATTGACCTAGGGCCTGCAATCCTTGGCGTCGGGAGGACGTGTTCCGTCCCAAGGTCCGACTGGGTCCCGGCTTCCACTATGTTAACCCAGTGTGCCATCAGCGAGATGTACCGTCCCTGCCCACAAGCACTTGTCCACGTGTCCGTGTTTAGGTGGACTTTACCGGTAACTGCGTTGTTGAGGGCACGGCTAATGTTTTGGGACACTTGCTTGTGTAATGTGGGGACGGCACACTGGGAGAAATAGTGGCGGCTGGGGACAGAGTACCGAGGGACGGCCGCCGCCATCAGGTTGCGGAATGCTTCTGTCTCCACAAGCCTAAAAGGCAACATTTCGAGCCAAGCAGTCGTGAATTGTGAGAATTTAGTAGTGTGGCCTGTGGGACGTTGGCTGCATATTTGCGCTTGCATTCCAAGGACTGGAGTATGAACAACTGAACGCTGCGCTGGGACAAGGACATGGACGTGCTTCCTGATGCTGCTACTTGAGAGTGTGCAATGACAGGAGCAGGGCAGGAGGCATCTTTGTACTATGGACAGGGGATTGACTTGCATGCACAACAGCAGAAGAAGCAATGGTGCCACCTGTAGACACTGTTCCTGGACCCTGGTGTTCGGCCCACAAAGTCGAGTGCTTTGCTGCCATGTGCCTCATCATGCTGGTGGTGGTCAGGCTGGTCGTTTTGCCACCCCTGCTGATGCTGGTCTGGCTCGTGATGCAAATGGCCTTTTTGGAGTTATCGGCAGAGTCTTTAAAAAACAACCAGACTCGGGAAGACCTAACAGTTGTAGTGGCAACTTCCTTCATGTTGGTGTTACGGGAAATGGTAGCCTGCCTTCTGTCTGCGGCCACCACACTGCTTCTTCCTGCCTGTTGGGGTGCTCTGCCTCCCTCCCCCTGTGTGCTGCTGTCCTTGCTCTGCATGTCCTCCTGCCAGGTTGGGTCAGTTACTATATCATCCACCACCTCGTCTCCCACTTCTGCACCCTGGTACTATTCCTGACTTTCTGTCAATTGTGTCTCATCATCGTCCACCTCTTATGACAGTTTCCCACCGTCGCCTTCGTGTGACCGTGGCTGCTCAAATATTTGGGCATCGCTACACGTGATCTCCTCTTGCCCCGCTTCAAGTGGACCGGGCGAGAGGCCCGAATCTATAAATGGAAAAGTGAACAGCTCTTCAGATTGTCCAAGTGTGGGATCAATTGTCTCTGGGTACTCGGCATGGTGGGAGGAAGGAGGATCAGGGTGAGGAATATGAGGTCCAGACTCATGGCTACTGAGACTTGACCGTGTGGAAGACAGGGTGGTGGTGGTGGTGGTGGCTAAGTGACTGGAAGCATTATCCGCTATCCAACCAACAACCTTTTGACACTGATCTGGGTTCAATAGTGGTGTGCTGCGGTCCCCTAGAAATTGGGACAGGAAGGTCAGGCGAGAAGATGTGGGTGTTTGTTGTGGCACAATTTCGGCTTGCCCACGGCCTTGTACTCGGCCTCTGCATGCACCATTACCATCACGTCCAGTTCCCCGTCCCTTGCCACGTGCCTTGCCCATTTTAAATGGAGGATAGTATCTTCCACGCTCACTACAAATGATTGAGTTTGAAGCGAAGTTATATGTGATCGGTGTGATGGAGAAAACAGAGTTTTAAATACCTGGCCTGTAGGTAAGTAGTGTGAACAGCAAACTGCTGTGAATTGCTTCACTGACACACTGAAAAAATGGAGGCCAGAAATGGCAGTATTTTCTGACAACGTATATGTGATCTGTGTGACGGAGAAAACACAGTTTTAAATAGCTGGATTTCTAGCGCTCTAATATGGAAAGGACCTGGCTGTATTCTGCAGTGCCAACAAGCAAATGGTGCAGAAAAACGTTGTTCTCTGGATTGCTTTATAAGCAAATAATGAGGATTAAGATCCAAAGAAAAGTATTCCTCGCCCCTGAGACCTGGGCCTTTGTATAGAAATATCTAACAGCAGCAGAAGGCAGATTTGGAATGGAGCCTCTTGTGCTATATGCACTGCAGTCTGCTATATACACTGCCTGCCTGCCTATTTACACTGCCTGCCTGATATATCTGCAGATGGATTAGTCCTCAGAAGGACTGTTTGTTGAGATGTATATGTGTAATGTGCGGTTTTTCTCACTACACTACCTAATGCACGATCAAATCTCTCCCTAACGCAGCATCAGCTCTCCCTACACTGTCTGATCCAGAGTGACTGTGATGAGCATGGCGGCGCCAGGTCAGATATAGACCTGATGACGCTGTGCGGCCAGCCAATCACTGTAATGCCCACAACCAACATGGCTATGGCATTACAGTGCATGGCAGGCAATCCCTGCATGTTCATTGGCTCTGTAAAGAGCACCAAACATGCAGGGATGGGTCCCGACTTCCCGCCCGACCAACCCGGAAATACTCGGTGAGCGCAGAGCATCTCGAGCAGTGAGATACTCGGGCGAGCACCGAGCAGTAGCGAGCATGCTCGCTCATCACTAGTTGTCATTAAGATTTAAAAAGAGAAAACACAGAAATGTGACAGTAAATGGCTTCACCCAACCAATAACCATGAGTGGAGAAAAAGTGTTTTTGTTATCATTCATTTTTTCTGAAACAAGGCCAAGAAAGGAAAAATTCTGCCGGGGTATGTAAACTTTTGAGCAGAACTGTATATGCGCCAGCCCCAGTGTCTCCTATTCTATATACTCCAGCCCCAGTGTCTCCTATTCTATATACTCCAGCTTCTTCTGTGATGTATATGCTCTAGCCAAAATGTATCCTGTGATGAATATACGCCAGCCCCAGTGTCTCCTATTCTATATACTCCAGCCCCAGTGTCTCCTATTCTATATACTCCAGCTTCTTCTGTGATGTATATGCTCTAGCCCCAATGTATCCTGTGATGAATATACGCCAGCCCCAGTGTCTCCTATTCTATATACTCCAGCCCCAGTGTCTCCTATTCTATATACTCCAGCTTCTTCTGTGATGTATATGCTCTAGCCCCAATGTATCCTGTGATGAATATACGCCAGCCCCAGTGTCTCCTATTCTATATACTCCAGCCCCAGTGTCTCCTATTCTATATACTCCAGCTTCTTCTGTGATGTATATGCTCTAGCCCCAATGTATCCTGTGATGAATATACGCCAGCCCCAGTGTCTCCTATTCTATATACTCCAGCTCCAGTGTCTTCTGTGACGTAGCTAATGTAGCCCTAATATCTCTTATGCAGAGGCGTCGCATGATAAAGCAGTGGGACACAAGCTCCCTGCCCTATCACTATCTCTTTCATATGCCACAGATCGCCATAGGCCTGCGGTTAACGAGATGTCAGCATCCTCACGCAGGTGGCTCGGTGACATCATTGCATCGCTCTGCTCTGCTGTCGCGCCATGGAAGAGGAGACAGAGGCCGTGATGTAGGGAATCAGGATTAAGTGAGATATTTTTTAAAATGATCGGGCAGTGGAGCCATCCTACTATATATCTGGAGTAGTGGGTCCATCATACTACATATGGAGTAGTGGGGCCATTATACTATATGTATGTGGGGCAGTGGGACCATCATAGTATATACAGGTGCATCTCACTAAATTAGAATATCTTCAAAAAGTTAATTTATTCCAGTTCTTCAATATTGTTTCAGTATGCTCCACAATCATGAGGAAGACTGCTGACTTGACAGATGTCCAGAAGGCAGTCATTGACACACTCCACAAGGTCCTAGAGTTCCAATTTTCATTTGGAAATCAAAGTCCCAGAGTCTGGAGGAAGAGTGGAGAGTCCACAATCCAAGCTGCTTGAGGTCTAGTGTGAAGGCTCCACAATCAGTGATGGTTTGGGAGGCCATGTCATCTGCTGGTGTAGGTCCACTGTGTTTTATCAAGACCAAAGTCAGCACAGCCGGCTACCAGGACATTTTACAGCACTTCATGCTTCCCTCCGCCGACAAGCTTTTTGGAGATAGAAATGTCATTCTCCAGCAGGACTTGGCCCCTGTCCACACGGCCAAAAGTACCAATACCTGGTTTACACACAACAGTATCACTGTGCTTGATTGGCAGCAAACTCGCCTGACCTTAACCCCATAGAGAATCTATTATAGAGAATCTATGGGGTATTGTCAAGAGGAAGATGAGAGACACCAGACCCAACAATGCAGATGAGCTGAAAGACAGCTTTTTGTATTGAAGAACTGAAATAAATTAACTTTTTGATGATATTCTAATTTAGTGAGATGCACCTATATATGGAGCAGTGGGACTATCATGCTATATATATGGAGGAGTGGGGGCATCATACTAAATATAGAGCAGTGTGTGTGTGTCACCCCAGGCCTGGATGCCACAAACAATAATCTGTTTCTGAAAGCAGGAGGGAGGTCCCCTGGTTAGGGACAATTAGCATACAGCACCTCCTGTCCCAGGCCAGCAGGGGGAGCTGGCTGCCCCTATAAAAGCTGGAACTGGGGGCAGGGTTAGAGAGAACTGGAAGACCTAGCTCAGGAGTGAGACTAGTCCCAGAGAAGGAGGGACAGTTCAGCTGTAGCTGAGGAGTCCGTGAGGCAGAGGAGAAACTGCAAGCCAGGGACAGAGGCGACGAGAGCCGGTCCTGGCAGAGAACCAATCTACTGGACATTGGGGTCCGAGGCTGTCAGGGTTACAAGCCCAGCAGCAGAGAATCAAGCTGCGAGGGATTTCAGGTCCCTTGGCCTAAGAAGCCTGGAGGCTCCGCCACACAGAGGGACCAGTACATCGAGGAGCAAGCAACAGGTACCCAAGGCCTGAGTCGCAAGCCATACAGGAGAGAAGTACACGGCCAGCTCAGGGACGTGGGCTATTACACCACGAAAAGGGGGATAGTCAGAAAGAGCATAGAGAGAACGGTAGGCCTACACACTCACCCTGACCAGTGGGGCTCGCCCGATTGCTCTCAGACACCCAGGCCCATTCCTAACCGGTACTGTTGGGCCATTAATAATATCTACAATAAAGACCCTGAACTGTTTGAAGCGGACTCTGAACTCTTACTATTGCGGCCTGCACTATCACCCCCAACATCCACCTACACTGCCCTGAGGCTACACTCTTCCCATGGGGAGTTATCCTACCCCTGTGCTGCACACCAACACCAGCCTCAGCGGTCTGCCTTGCAGCGGCGGTTATCTCCAACCGCAATCCACGGGTGGCGTAGTCGGACATTCAAAACACTGATAAATAGACTGCCACCATTTGGTCTGACCACCCTGAGCCACGGGATCGGGTTGCCACTACTACCCCCATCAGCACCGTACACTAGAAGGCCCGGTTCCGGGTACCCCACGGCCCAGGGGGGGAGTCAGCTTTGGCGTAGTCGGCAGAATTGTGACCAACCCGCCACAAACGGGTATTGCGTGCCTGGAAAAGACTCTATACATATCTGAGTGAAGTTTCCCGCCATTTGGGGCCATTTCCCGCCAATCGGAGCCGTTTCCCGCCATCGGGCGCCATCTTCGGGACGACGCGCGGGAAGAAGAGGGGCGTGGACGTCCAAAAACGCGTGAGACCTGAAGCCCCGCCCTACGCTGAGACGCTGCTCAAGGTCCTGGATGGAGATCCAGCGGATGCCGACGTCATCACCGAGCAACGCAAGGTGCTCTCCCAGAGCATCGCGAGGGAAGCCGCGGCCTACAGAAGAGGATCGCCAGAAGGTAGGCCACGGTTAATTAGGAGGGAGGAAGATGTCGGACGCGGAGGGACCCTCTACCACCAGCGTAGCCGCTGCAGCTGTGATGCCGTTTTCCATGCCCTATATCCATAGGCGGATTATAATGAGGGCAATCCGGGCGACCGCCCAGGGCCCCGAGCCTGCAGGGGGTCCGCGGCTCCAGGCGGGGTGTCTAATGCCGGATTGCCCTCATTATATGTGCGGGCCGCCGCGGCAAATAGCGGTAGCAGTGGCGGGAGGGGGGGGCCTGGACTGCTCCCCCAGCAGCGGCCACCGCTACTTCTTCATCGGCCGGGCCAGCACTGCAGCAGTTAACTTCCCTGTGCTGGCCCGGCCGCGTCACTGCTAGGAGACATGGCCCTGTGCGCGGCTGTGTCTCCTAGCTGTGACGTCACACAGTGCGCCCCGGCCTGCAGTGCTGCACCGGAAAAGAGAGAGAGCAGGCAGGAGGAATTGAGCCGGGGGATGGTGAGTGTGTGTGTGAGCAGATGTGTGTGTGGGCAGGTGTGTGTTTGTTTGTGGGCAGGTGTCTGTGGGGGCAGGTGTCTGTGTGGGCAGGTGTGTGTGTGTGTGTATATGTGTGTGTGTGTATATGTGTGTGTGTCTGTGTGGGCAGGTGTGTGTGTGTGTATATGTGTGTGTGTCTGTGTGGGCAGGTGTGTGTGTGTGTGTGGGCAGGTGTGTGTGTGTGTGTGGGCAGGTGTGTGTGTGGGCAGGTGTGTGTATATAGGTGTGTGTGTGTGTGTTTGCGGGCAGGTGTCTGTGTGGGCAGATGTGTGTGTGGGCAGGTGTGTGTGTGTGTGTGGGCAGGTGTGTGTGTGTGTGGGCAGGTGTGTGTGTGTGGGCAGGTGTGTGTGTGTGTGGGCAGGTGTTGGTGTGTGTGTGTGGACAGGTGTGTATGTGTGGGCAGGTGTGTGTGTGTGGGCAGGTGTGTTTGTGTGTGGGCAGGTGTGTTTGTGTGTGGGCAGGTGTGTGTGTGTGTGGGCAGGTGTGTGTGTGTGTCTGTGTGGGCAGATGTGTGTGTGGGCAGGTGTGTGTGTGTGGGCAGGTGTGTGTGTGTCTGTGTGGGCAGGTGTGTGTGTGTGTCTGTGTGGGCAGGTGTGTGTGTGTATATGTGTGTGTGTGTGTGTGTGGGGGCAGGTTAGAAATTCTTGCCCTGTTGAACACTACACCTGACTTGAGGCCACCACCTCTTGGTTGTCCAATGTTCTTGCTTCTCTAGGGCTCTTCTCAGATATTCATTATACCAGCTCCCCAGAATACCAAAGTTAGGGTGGGTGACCGCGAGCCCTGGTGGTGGTCATAACTGTGGCCACCCAGGGGCAATACTCCATAACAACAAACCCCTGAGGTGGTGTAGGATGTAAGGACCTATTCACACTACATTCAGCGCTGCATTCAGGTCTTTACACAAGGCTTACAACTGAATCCCTGAAATTCAGGATTGTGCTGTCTGAAATGAGACATCTGAAAGCAGAGAAAATGGAGCCTAAAGATTCAGACTTTAGCCTCGGTTTGCCTTTGTTCAAATCAATGGCTATGTCAAGGCACATCTGAATGCCATTTTTCAGGGATTTAGATAGAAGCCTGGAAAGAGGAGATGAATGCATTGCAAAATTCAGTGTGAATAGGCCCTTATATCTGGAGTCTTGATATTGATGCCACAAGCATTTTACTTGTTTTTAACTTAAAAAAAAAATACACACACACAAATTATACACACACACACACACACACTATACATACACACACAGTATACATACACACACATTATACACACACACACACACACACTATACATACACACACACAGATGTGTATGTGGGCAGGTGTGTGTGTGTGGGCAGGTGTGTGTGTGGGCAGGTGTGTGTGTGTGTGATGTCTGTCTGTTTGTGTGTGTGTGTGTGTGTGTGTGGGCAGATGTCATTGTGTGATGCCTGTTTGTATGTATTTTTGTGTTTCAAATGTGTTTATGCGTGTCTGTATATGTTTGTGTGTGTGTATGACTGCATGCGGCCTCCTGCTGAGTATAGTTGGCGCCGTGCGGCCTCCTGATGTCTCTGGGGGGGCTCCGTGCAGCCTCCCGCTGTGTATAGATGGCTACGTGCGGCCCCTTGCTGTTTATAGACGGCGCCGTGCGCCCCCCCGCTGTGTATAGATGGCTACGTGCGCCCCCCGCTGTGTATAGATGGCTACGTGCGGCCCCCCGCTGAGTATAGATGTCGCCGTGCGGCCTCCTGCTGTGTATAGATCGCTACGTGCGGTCTCCCGCTGAGTATAGATGGCGCTGTGCGGCCTCCTGCTGTCTCTGGGGGGAGCGCCGTGCGGCATCTATACTCAGCAGGAGGCCGACCGTAGCCAGCTATACACGTATACTCAGCAGGAGGCCGCACGTAGCCATCTATACGGTGCCATCTATACACAGCGGGAGGCCGCACGGCGCCATCTATACACAGTGGGAGGTCGCACGGCGCCATCTATACACAGCGGGAGGCCGCACGGAGCCATCTATACACAGCGGGAGTCTCAGTGTTTTGCAAGAGCAGTCAATAAATTCTGCTTGACTAATTCTGAGCACCATAAAGTCTGGTTCGCTTCTAACCTGCTGTCTTCATTTTCAGCTTGCTGAATTCTAACTCATTTACTGTCATTCGAGACGATGCCTTTGCTGGTCTCTTTCACCTTGAATACCTGTAAGTGTTCCACTTAATGTCATATTTTTGATTCTGTTCTTCTTCATCTTTTGGCATGTGCAATTGTATGAGCAAGTATTCATATGAATTTATGACCTACTTAAACCTTGGAGGACCTTAAATTTTATTCAATCAATTTTTTTTCCAGTTTAAAACTATGGGACATATATGTGCCTTGGTCCTTAAAGGGTTTTTAAAGGGGCTGCAAACATAAATATGAAAAAAATAATTCAATTAGTGCTTTTTGTGTTTATTTAATTTTTATTTGAAGTCCATTTTTTTATATACCTTGAAATTAAGCTCTACCCCATGGAATGAAGCCCTACCTACATGACATCTGAGAGCTACATGGATCCCGCTTGTGAGGTGCCTGTCCGTCACTACTATTCAGTTTTAGGGTCCACTCACTAAGCCATATATTCTCTCATGCAAGAGAATAGGGCCAATTAAGCTAATGACACTCGGCTCAAACTCTGTCAGAGCTTCAACTGAGTGTGATCCGATTCTCTCGCAGCACAGATATGGAGAAGATGGAGAACTTACTTTCTCCATAGTCTCTGTGAGTGTTCATCGGACTGCACTTGGATGACATCCGAGTGCAGTCCAATGTTTTACGTGCACCCATAGACTTGTATGGGTGCACATGGTCCGAATATCGAATGAGATTATTTTCTCATGCCAATAATCGCACTGTCCCATAGTATAACATAGAGCCGAGTCCTATCCGATAAAACATCACATAGCATTCGGCCGTGTTATACGACAGTGTGAGCGAGCCCTTAGAGTCAAGGAATATTTACATGCAGATGATGATATTACTCTCCAAGTGTATATTTTTTTAGGCGAGTTCATAGTAAATGCTTTGCATTTTTGACATGTGATCAACTAAAGAGCAAGAAAGATTTAGGACCTCCCCTATAGAGAAACGAAAAATAGTTTGGAGGACTTGCATGTCCTTTTTATTTATTATGAGAAAATCATAAAAGATCCAGTTTTTTAACCATGCTGTGACTTTCTGCTGAGGGAGAGGGAGAGAGCTGCCCTATTCAGAGTCTGTAATAGGACCTGCTGACAAAAGTGTTGAAGATACAGTCTAATGTGAATTAACAATGAAAAAAAGTTAATTTAACAAATGGCTTGTATTTTTTTAATACAAACTTTTTTGTCTTTACAGCTCTTTTAAAGGGAATCTGTCATCAGGTTTTTGCCACCTAATCTGAGAGCAGCATAATGTAGGGTTAGAGGCACTGATTCCAGTAATGTGTCACTTACTGGGCTGTTTAGTGTTGTTTTGATAAAATCATTGATTTGTCAGAAGGTAATTATCACTAGATGACTAGTAAGTTCTGTAGGACCCCACCCCCATCACTGATCAGTAGATTTCTGTGTACACTGAGCATGGGCAGAAAGCTGCCAATCAGTGGTGTGGGTGGGGCTATACAGAGCGCAGCATTCAGAGAGCTGCTAGATCTGCAGCAGATAAAACTGTGATTTTCTCAAAATGGCAACAAGCAGCTGAAAAAGTGACACATCGCTGGAATCAGGGTATCTGCCCCAATATTGTGCTGCTCTCAGATGAGGCAGCACAATTAATATTATGCCAAATTAATTTCCCATGAACTATCACATGATCTATCACAGGGGATCATGTGACATGTCACGTGATAAATCAGGTGTGTGGAGGGGGCCCGCGCCTTCTAAACTGCCCGGGGCCCTTGCTACTCTTAATCCACCCCTGCCTATATCCCCGGAGCGGCCTGGATGCCCAGTATGCTGGCGAGTCGCATACCTTGGGTGACTTTAAAGAAAGGCTGTATAGACTGTTCAAAGTTTATCCCCTGACAGAAGAACAGAAGGTAAGCATACTGATAGGGCAGTTAACTGGTGCGGCCCAGCGGGAGGTAAAGTCTTGGACAGCTGAGGAGAAAAGGACTGTAAGGGGGGTTCTGACCCGTCTACGGGACACCTTTGATACCCGTACCTCAGCAGAAATCAAAATGCGGTTCTATGGATGTAAGCAGCGAGCTCAAGATAGCATCCGAGATTATGCCCTAAATTTACAGGAAGCCTTGGGGGCAATTAAGCAAGCTGACCCTGGCAGCGTGCAGGATACAGATAAACTATTGACTGACCAGTTCATAGAAGGTCTGCTGTCCAGCGCCCACAGAACCCAGCTGCGCCTCATGGCCCTACAGAACCCCGATTTGACTTTTGCACAGTTCAACGATAGGGCCATCCGGGTGCTCCGAGAACCTGCACCGGGTGGCGCTGTAGCTTCCCGGCGCCCTGCCATCCCTTACCACCAGGGGGCGGCACCCTATCCCGCAGACCTTGTGGGGGCTGATGCGCAGGCCCTAAATCCATCCCCGCCTGCAAACCTGCACCATCAGGTCCAAGAACTAACAAAGAGTGTTGCTGCATTGTCCAGGACCGTACAGTCGTTACAGATGGACCCGTCAGGACCAATCAAGCTGGCTTCCAGTCCGGAGGATGTCCCGTGGCGTCGACGGAGGAGGATCCCGTCGTTCAGAGGGAGGCCCGCCGATCATTACACTGAGGATGGACAGCCGATTTGCCGCCGTTGCAGCCAGCCGGGACACGTAGCCAGGTACTGTACTTTAAATGGGTCCGACCTGGGGCAAAGGGCCAACCCCCAGGTATAAGGTCATCAGGCCCATCTAATTGGCGTGGTAAGTAGGCAGGGGAACGCCCGGTTTTACCCGTAGTGCTGGACGGTATCCCCATGAGTGCACTGCTGGACACCGGGTCCCAAGTGACTACCATCCAATATGTACTTTTCAAGCAGTACTGGAGTGACACTGATATAACTCGTTATCCAGATGATGACTTGAGCATCATCGCCAGCAATGGTCAACCCGTGCCGCAGGTGGGGTTCAGAGAGATGACCATTAAGATTGGTAAAGTTGAACTGCCGGCACAGGGAGTGATCATTGTGGACATTGACCGTCGAGAAAGTCACCCTAAAATAACCTTGGGTACTAATGTGATTGAAAATTGTCTTTCAGAAGCAATTGTAATTTTGCAGCAGGTGGCGATGAATGTGAGCTCCAGCCAGCAGAGGGTCCTCCAGAAGGAGATAAGAGCCCTGATGAGATGGCAACAGGTAGAACTGTCTGGTGGTGAGATCGGTAGCGTGAGGAATGGATGAGCGACCCGTTCCCCATTGCCATGCCCCCCAAAAGTGAAATGATCTGGTGTCGGAATGCAATCGGGTTAAGAGGGAGAGACTACCAAGCCATGGTAGAACCCGTGTACTCAGACAGCAGGCCCACCATTTTGACAGCCCAGGGGGTGGTCGATGTCCGCCATGGAAGGGTGCCCGTCTGGATCTTAAACATTGGGGAAAGGGAAGTACACTTGCCTTGGTACGCTACACTAGCCAAATTGTATACTGTTGAACACAATGCTGTCAGGGCCATGGAACCCTTGCCTCCATCTCCCCAAGCAGAGGGTAATGGTTCCCAGAAACCCAAGGAGGACTGGTGCCAGAAACTCCACGTGGGTGCTGACTCCACTCCCTTGCACCAAAAACAAGGAGTCTACCGGGTGGTTCAAGAGTACGAGAGAATCTTTAGTAAGCACCCGCTAGACTTCGGCAGAGTGAAAGGGGTAGAACACCACATCCCCATGGGGAGCCACCCACCAATAAAAGAAAGATACAGATCTGTACCACCCCGCACACTATCAGAACGCAAAGGGCATGCTGAGAGAAATGAAGGAAGCCGGGGTCATTAGAGACAGTTGTAGCCCCTGGGCAGCCCCCTTGGTTCTGGTTAAAAAGAAAGACTGTACTATGAGAATGTGCGTGGACTATAGAGAAGTCAATCGTATCACCCATAAAGACGCATACCCGTTGCCTAGAATAGAGGAGTCTTTGGTCGCACTAAAATCAGCTAATTTCTTCTCTACTTTGGACCTTACTAGTGGGTACTGGCAGGTTCCTGTGGCAGAGGCTGATAAGGAGAAGACCGCCTTCACCACCCCGATGGGATTAAGTGAATTCAACTATATGCCGTTCGGGCTCTGCAACGCACCCGGGACCTTCCAGAGGCTGATGGAATGCTGTCTAGGGCACCGAAACTTTGAGACGGTCCTACTTTACCTGGACGACGTGATTGTCTATTCGAAGACTTACGAGGACCATCTAAAGCACCTGGCCGAGGTGTTCGATGCCCTGGCAGGCTTTGGCATGAAAGTGAAACCCTCCAAGTGCCATCTGTTAAAGCCGAAGGTACAGTACCTGGGACATGTGGTGAGTGCAGAAGGAGTAGCCCCCGACCCTGACAAAATCATGGCAATAAAGAACTGGCCAAGCCCCTCTAACATAAAAGAAGTGAGGCAGTTCCTCGGGTTGGTAGGCTACTACCAAAGGTTCATCCCCAGGTTCACCAAGATGGCAGCCCCTATGCAGGACCTCCTTATAGGACAATCTAAGACCAGAAGCCAAAAGCCACCCTTCAAGTGAGACAAGCCGGAAGAGGAGTCCTTCCGCCAGCTGAAGATGGCCCTCACGGGGATTGAGATCCTGGCCTACCCTGATTATGGCCAGCCTTTTATCCTCCACACAGACGCCAGTAATGTGGGGCTGGGAGCCGTACTGTCACAGAACCAACAGGGCAGAGAAAGGGTGATCGCGTACGCCAGCCGGAAGCTGAGGCCCACCGAGAGAAACCCGGAGAATTACAGCTCCTTTAAGCTGGAGTCCTTGGCAGTGGTGTGGGACGTAACAGAACGTTTCAAGCATTACCTGGCCTCTGTGAAGTTCACTGTGTACACGGACAACAATCCGTAGACACATCTGGACAATGCGAGACTTGGTGCCCTAGAGCAGCGGTGGATGGCCCGGCTAGCAAACTATGACTTCACCATCAAGTACCGGGCAGGCCGAGACAATGCCAATGCAGATGCCCTATCGAGAATTCCCCACTTGCCTGATGAGGGAGAAGATCCAGACGAGTTGGAGGAAATAGAGCTCCCTGCATTCCACCGGTACGGGGCCACTCAGTACTCCCACCGTGTAAGAGACAAAGACTTGACCACTGTCATGTTCAATCCCTTACCTCACCACGGCTGGGCTGAAACGCAAGATAGTGACCCTGCAATTCGCCTGGTGAAAGACCTGTTGACCCAGGCAGACGCTAGCCCTGGCTCGGACGCTCCAGAGGAAGCCAAGCAGTTATGGAAGGAGAAAAGCAGGCTATTCCTCTACGAAGGTAAGCTGTGCAGAAGGCTTGTCAACCACCGGACGCACGAGCTGACCTGGCAGGTAGTGGTCCCGAGACGAGATGCAGCAATGGTCCTGGAGGCCTACCATGACAGAGCGGGACACTTCGGGTGGAAGAAACTGGAGTTCCTACTGAGAGAGCGGTTCTACTGGGTCGGAATGAGAGGGGCCATAGAGAAGTGGTGCAGGGACTGCGGCCCATGTAACCTCAGAAGGAAGGACGGTACCAGCCAGAAGATGCCCTTGATGCCCATCATCACCAGGCAGCCTCTTGAGCTGGTAGCTCTGGACCATGTGAAACTGGCTCCAAGCCGGTTGGGCTACGTCTATGCCCTGACAATAGTGGACCACTATTCCCGGTTCCTGGTGGTGGTTCCTGTTAAAGACTTGACAGCCCAAACAGCGGCCAGAGCCTTCCAACAACACTTCTGCCGTCCACACGGGTATCCGGAACAGGTCTTGACAGATCAAGGTCCAGGGTTTGAGGCTGAAATCTTCCAGGAGTTCTGCAACCTCTACGGCTGTAAGAAGATTCGGACAACGTCTTACCACCCACAAACCAACGGGCTATGTGAGAAAATGAATAATATCGTCATTGATCTCCTCAAAACGTTGCCCCTGGAAGAACGCAGCCTGTGGCCGGAGAAGCTGCCAGACCTGATAGACTTATACAACCATATCCTGGTGAATGCTACAAATTGCACCCCGGCTTACCTGATGAGGGTAAGACCAGGTAAGCTGCCGATAGACCTGGAGATGGGAGTCCTGACCCCCGAGGACACCTCCCCAGACGCGGACTGGGATACGGAACGGCGGCTACAGTACAAGAAGGTACAGGAGAGTGTGGAGAGGAGTCTGGCTCAAGCGAGAGAAAAGCAAGAGAGGCTCTTCAACCAACACGCCCCTGCTGGTCCCCTGGAACCTGGTGAGCAGGTCCTGAAGCGGAAGAGAAGGCTTCACAAGCTAGATGACCAGTGGGAGAGCGACCCGTACACAGTACTGCAGTCCAACCACAACAACCCGAAGGTATGTGTAATTACCAAGGATGGAGGAGAAACCACTAGCACCGTCTCCAGAGACCACCTAAAAAGGTGCCCCAAGCAACTACAGAGTGCAGGAGAAGATCAAGATGACCTTGAACCCGCAGAAGACAAGAAAGAAATGATCAGCACAGTTCTTGGAGAGTTCCCCCGGTCCTGGACTCGGATAAATGATGCAATAGTGGTACCCGTCCTACACTTCCTTCAACCAACCCAGCAGGAACCTACAGGAGAGCAGGAGGAATTAGAAGACCAAGCAGCCCTAGAGGCAGAAGAACCCATGCCAGCAGCCCAAGAGAGTCAACCCTCTGCTGACAGTGAGCCTGCCATACCTGCGGTAAGCCAAAGGACCCGCAGATAGCTGCCTGCACTGCCTGTAAACCCAGCTAGAAGCTGTACCCTGAATGCTAGTGGGGAAAGTCAGGTTAGACCACCACCAGACAGTGGGTTACGCAGGTCAACCCGGAGCACTAGGGGGCAAATACCAGCTCGCTGGAAGATCTAAATGCTGTATATTGTAAATGTTTTATGTTTGTTGCCTGGTTGCTAATTATGTTTTTCCAGTCTTTCTAGTTCATGGACTAACAGGTTATGGACGCTGAATAACCGGAACTGTCTTGTAGATAGTTGCACTTGGTGCCCTCTTTCGAAGATGGCCACGGAAGAAAAATCTGTCCGGTGTGGCCTCCTTGTGGCCCAAAGTAGAGAGCTCAGCCTTGTCGCCACGCCCAAGGCCAGGAACTTGGGGTTTATGGAAACAGGTCCCCACACCGTGGAAAACTTCACCTTGTTGGGTGACATGGACACCCGGTCACGGAAGCGCTGTGACCTCAAGGACAAAATATACTTGTGTATATGTTATGTTGTCATTTATACCCTGTATTTGTGGTTCCTGTTTAGTCCGAAGTACTAAATTTTACTAGGGGAGAATGTGTCACCCCAGGCCTGGATGCCACAAACAATAATCTGTGTCTGAGAGCAGGAGGGAGGTCCACTGGTTAGGGACAATTAGCATACAGCACCTCCTGTCCCAGGCCAGCAGGGGGAGCTGGCTGCCCCTATAAAAGCTGGAACTGGGGGCAGGGTTAGAGAGAACTGGAAGACCTAGCTCAGGAGTGAGACTAGTCCCAGAGAAGGAGGGACAGTTCAGCTGTAGCTGAGGAGTCCGTGAGGCAGAGGAGAAACTGCAAGCCAGGGACAGAGGCGACGAGAGCCGGTCCTGGAAGAGAACCAATCTACCGGGCATTGGGGTCCGGGGCTGTCAGGGTTACAAGCCCAGCAGCAGAGAACCAACCTGCGAGGGATTTCAGGTCCCTTGGCCTAAGAATCCTGGAGGCTCCGCCACACAGAGGGACCAGTACAGCGAGGAGCAAGCAACAGGTACCCAAGGCCCTAGTCGCATGCCATACAGGCGAGAAGTACACGGCCAGTTCAGGGACGTGGGCTATTACACCACGAAAAGGGGGATAGTCAGAAAGAGCATAGAGAGAACGGTAGGCCTACACACTCACCCTGACCAGTGGGGCTCGCCCGAATGCTCTCAGACACCCAGGCCCATTCCTAACCGGTACTGTTGGGTCATTAATAATATCTACAATAAAGACCCTGAACTGTTTGAAGCGGACTCTGAACTCTTACTATTGCGGCCTGCACTATCACCCCCAACATCCACCTACACTGCCCTGAGGCTACACTCTTCCCGTGGGGAGTTATCCTACACCTGTGCTGCACACCAACACCAGCCTCAGCAGTCTGCCTCGCAGCGGCGGTTATCCCTGACCGCAATCCACGGGTGGCGTAGTCGGACATTCAAAACACTGATAAATAGACTGCCACCATTTGGTCTGACCACCCTGAGCCACGGGATCGGGTTACCACTACTACCCCCATCAGCACCGTACACTAGAAGGCCCGGTTCCGTGTACCCCACGGCCCAGGGGGCGAGTCATGTGCATCAAATTATACATACAGATATGGGGCAGTGGGGCTTCATACTATATACAGGTGCTTCTCACAAAATTAGAATATCATCAAAAGTTAGTTTATTTCATTTCTTCAATGCAAAAAGTGAAACTCCTATATTATATAGAGTCATTACACACAGAGTGATCTATTATATAGAGTCATTACACAGAGGGATCTATTATATAGAGTCATTACACACAGAGGGATCTATTATATAGAGTCATTACACAGAGGGATCTATTATATAGAGTAATTACACACAGAGGGATCTATTATATAGAGTCATTACACAAAGAGGGATCTATTATACAGAGTCATTACACACAGAGTGATCTATTATATAGAGTCATTACACACAGAGGGATCTATTATATACAGTCATTACACACAGAGGGATCTATTATATAGAGTCATTACACACAGAGGGATCTATTATATAGTCATTACACACAGAGGGATCTATTATATAGAGTCATTACACACAGAGGGATCTATTATATAGAGTCATTACACACAGAGGGATCTATTATATAGAGTCATTACACACAGAGGGATCTATTTTAAGTGTTTATTTCTGTTAATGTTGATGATTATAGCTTACAGCCAATGAAAACACAAACGTCATTATCTCAGTAAATTAGAATACTTCATAACAACAGCTTGAAAAATGTTTTTAAAATCCGAAAAGGTGGCCTACTGAAATGTATGTTTAGTAAATGCCCTCAATAGTTGTTCGGGCTCCTTGTGCATCAATTACTGCATCAATGCGGCAATGTGGCATGGAGGGATCAGCCTGTGGCACTGCTGAGGTGTTATGGAAGCCCAGGTGGCTTTGATAGCAGCCTTCAGCTCATCTGTATTGTGGGGTCTGGGGTCTCATCTTCCTCTTGACAATACCCCATAGATTCTCTATAATAGATTCTCTATGGGGTAAAGGTCAGGCGAGTTTGCTGCCAATCAAGCACAGTGATACTGTTGTGTGTAAACCAGGTATTGGTACTTTTGGCAGTGTGGACAGGGGCCAAGTCCTGCTGGAGAATGACATTTCCATCTCCATAAAGCTTGTGGGCAGAGGGAAGCATGAAGTGCTGTAAAATGTCCTGGTAGACGGCTGCGCTGACTTTGGTCTTGATAAAACACAGTGGACCTCCACCAGCAGATGACATAGCTCCCCAAACCATCACTGATTGTGGAGACTTCACACTAGACCTCCAGCAGCTTGGATTGTGGCCTCTCCACTCTTCCTCCAGACTCTGGGACCTTGATTTCCAAATGAAATGCAAAATTTACTTTTCATCTGAAAACAACACCTTGGGCCACTGAGCATCAGTCCAGGTCTTTTTCTCTTTGGCCCAGGTAAGACGCTTCTGGCGTTGTCTATTGGTCATGAGGGGCTTGACACAAGCAATGCGACACTTGTAGCCCATGTCCTGGATACGTCTGTGTGTGGTGGCTCTTGAAGCAGTGACTCCAGCAGCAGTCCACTCCTTGTGAATCTCCCCCAAATTTTTGAATGGCCTTTTCTTAGCAATCCTTTCAAGGCTGCGGTTATCCCAGTTGCTTGTGCACCTTTTTCTACCACACTTTTTCCTTCCAAGTCCATTAATATGCTCAGATACAGCACTCTGTGAACAGCTGCTTCTTTAGCAATGACCTTTTGTGGCTTACCCTCCTTGAGGAGTGTGTCAATGACTGCCTTCTGGACATCTGTCAAGTCAGCAGTCTTGCCCATGATTGTGGAGCCTACTGAAACTGACTAAGGGACCTTTTTAAATGCTTAGGAAGCCTTTGCAGGTGTTTCTTGTTAATTCTAATTTACTGAGATAATGACTTTTGTGTTTTCATTGGCTGTAAGCCATAATCATCAACATTAGCAGAAATAAACACTTAAAACAGATCACTCTGTTTGTAATGACTCTGTATAATATATGAGTTTCATTTTTTAGGATTGAAGAACTGAAATAAATTCACTTTTTGATGATATTCTAATTTTCTGAGAAGCACCTGTATGTAGCAGTGCGGCAATTATACTATATACAGTCAGGAGTATAAGTACTTGATACACTGAAAATTTCGAAAGTTTTTCCACCTACAAAGAATGAAGAGGTCTGTTTTGTTCTACTTAACTGCTGCAACTTGGACCTTTAACAGGATTTATATTTCACCTATGAGAAAGCATACTATGTGTATTTGGCAGATTAACTCAGGCTTGTTTATGATAAACTGAATACATGGATTGGAGTCCTATTTGTATACAGAATATTGACTATTAATGCTGGCAGAGTAAGTCTTAGGCTATATTCACACTAGGTGTTTTTTTTCTGCAGCAAAACATAATCTCTTGGCAGGAAAGAAGTAGCGTCAAAAACGCAGGTTTTGGTGTGTTTTTTTGCAGTGGTTCTTGGTGCATTTTTGGTGCGTTTTTCAGGATCCCAAAGTTCAGCTTTGCTTCCACCATAGACACATGAAAACAGGTCACCATTGCAAGACATATGTTCATGAAAAAGTACACATTACAAATGTAATAGGGGGGGGTGAATTGGTCTGGAATAGTTTATCTAAGACCCTGGCAGTGCATTGAATTTGTAGGACACTATTTACTTTCACATTATGGTTTGCCATTGAGTTGCTCAGGCATTGTTCATTTTCACACCTCCCTGGGCCACACGTGTTGTTCAATCTCACACCTAGCTCAACCAATGTTTACTTTGTAGGCATCACTAATTTAATTAAACTGTAATAATCCAAGCTGCTATATCAGGTGACCAAGACAAGATGGTTTAAACTTGGGAAAATCACAAAAGTAAATGTGTGTCACATACTTGCTTTTTTCACTAAAAACGCAGCAAAATGTTCACACTAGGCTTTTTTTCAGCATTTTTTTCCACCACCCTTTTTTTTAATGGGTGAAAAACGCTGAAACAAGTGACATACTCTATTGCAAAAAGCCATGGAAAGCACAAAATACTGAGGACAAATAAGCAAGCTTTGTGCATGAGATTTCGGAAATCTCATAGACTTTGTTGGTACTGTAAAACGCAGCTGAAAATTTGCATAAAAAAGCCCGCTAAAAAAACGTCTAGTGTGAATATAGCCTTGTATAACAGTTCGCCAATGAGTTAGGATATATGACCACGATGCAGAAATGCTGCGGATTTTTCCTAAGCGTTTCTGCATCTCCCTGGATTGTCAAGCGCTTTGCCAAGTGATTTTAGCATCACTTGGAAAAGTGCTTGACAACTTGGTCACACTATATAATTCCATGCAACCGGCATGGATTTATATAGTGTGACCAAGTTACAATGCTGCAAATGCAGCATCAATAATAAAAAAAAAGAATAATAATGGTGAAAAATAAAAAAAACCCATTATACTCATCTTCCGATGGTCCTCGATCTTCTTCTCCGGTGCGTCCGGTGTCTTCGGCGGATCACGGTGCTGTAAAAGGACCTTCCATGACGTCATTTAGTCATGTGACAGGTCACGCGACCGCCGATGTCAGCGGTCGCGTGACCTGTCACATGACTAAATGGCATCATGGAAGGTCATTTTACCACCGCGAGCAGCCGAAGAGCCAGCAGCACCGCCGGGAGCAGACAGGGGCCATCAGAAGGTAAGTATATGTTTATTTTTTATTTTAATTCTATTTTAACTACAGGTACTATGGTACCCGGGTCTGGAGGAGAGTCTCTTCATCTCCTGACCCGGGTACCATCCATGCATTGAGTCGTATAGTATCCACATGTGTATTTTTAGTCATTCGGATGTTATGCGTTCCAATGCAAGTCAATGGCGGCTAAATCGCAGCGACTCTGCAAAATTAAAGGACGTGCTGCGGATTTTTCCGCAATGATAATCTGCAGCGGAAATCTCTGCAGCATGTGCACAGCACATGCGGATTATCATTGGGAACCATTGCAGACCTATCACCAAGCGTTTTTTAAGTGTTTCCGCGGCGGAAGTTACGCTGCAGAAACGCCTAAGAAACGCATAGTGGGCACACAGCCTTAAAAGTTCTATGGTGAAGAAAAACACGTGAGATAATAAATGCGAAATATACAATATTTCCCATAATATGACTGAGGATATCTTTAGGGTGTATTCACTGTTTTTTCTTCTGCAGCAATAAATGCTGTGTTTTACAGCACCATCTTAGTGAATGACATTTCTGAAATCTCACTCACATGCTGTTTTTTTTGCATTTTTTTTAAATCTGCAGCTTGTCAAGTCTTTCAGAGGTTTTGCAGCATTTTTCACCCATTCAAATGAATGGAAAAAAAAACACAAGTAAAAACACCTGAATTTTAAGCAGCGTTTTTCCTGCCTCCTTTGATTTTTGAGGTAGAAAAAAAATGCTGCCAAAATCCAACTTGTGAACACACCTTTATCCTGGTTGTGTTCTAATTGGATATAAAATAGAACGGCCATGATAACATGGGTAGTTAATTGTATGGTGTTTTCACTTTATATATTACCAGGCCGCATTCTATTTGCGCAGAGCTGCTCCGTGAAGATTCTATCACAAGATTCCGTGATGACATCACAGGTGATGGTGACATCACTGCTCACAGTCGCTATATATACAATGCACATAGGCTCACCCGTGCCTTTCTTGGCTCTATAGTGACTGATAGCACTTGCAGTTTTTCACTATGGCTGGAATTGTTTTGGACATTTCTCAGGTAAAAGCACTATTGTTGATCCTTATGATCAATCGTCCTAACAGTGTGTTTCTACCACCCGATGGCGTCCTCAGCTTCACTCACCGGCTGGTGATGGAGCTAGTAAAGGATTGCGTGACCAAACACCGACAACGTCGTCTAACGTCAGACTATCTGACGGATTTACTTCAGAACATCAGGACATTACTACACCAGGTAAGTGGCGGACACTCTGCACAGAACATCTCAATATTAATAGATAATAATGGAGGGATAGAAGCTTTTTCTTCTAATATATCGTATTTTGCAGACCATAAGACGTACCAAAAATTTTTGGGAGGTAAATAGGAAAAACATTTATTATAATAAAATGGGGGTCTGTTTTATAGTCCTGTCTTATAGTCCGAATTTTCGGTTTCTTACTGAGGGGGGTGGTGGCAGTGGAGCGAGGTCACAGGAGGCAGAGTCGCTGCTGCAGGAAGTCGGCAGTAGGAGTGGGGCGCTGCTGTGGGCCCCAAGCTGGGAGGAGCGGGGTGTCCAGAAGGTGCGAGGCTGCGGGCCCTGGGCTTCAAGGAAATGTTAGCGGTAATTCAGGAGGGGAGGCCCTGCTCTGCTTATTGATTTCTCTGCAGTGGGCTTCAAGAAGTAGGCTGCTGGAGATGGCCAATACACAAATTGAGATCTCAGCTCGTCATTGAGCCGAGATCTAAATCTGCACATGCACTGCCTCCAGCGGCCATTTGCCTGAAGCCCACCGCCAGAAAATCAATGGGCAGAGCGGGGACTCCCCTCCTAAATCACCGCTAACATTTCCTTGAAGCCCAGGGCCCGCAGCCTCGCACGTCCTGGACACCCCGCTGGCCCGCAGGAGCGCCCCATTTCTACTGCCGGCTTCCTGCAGCAGTGACCCCACCTCCTGTGACCTCACTCCACCACAGCCACCCCCCTGGTAAGCTACATTCAGACAATTATTATTATTAATAATCTGTCTGATATGCTGGGGTGGAGAGCTCCAGAGTAGGGGGGATGCACGGGAGAAATCTTGTATGCGATTGTGGGAAGAGGAGATAAGAGGGGAGTAGAGAAGAAGATCTTGTGAGGATCGGAGGTTGCGTGCAGGTAAGTACCGGGAGACTAGGTCACAGATATATGGAGGAGACAGGTTGTGGGTGGCTTTGCATGCCAAGGTTAGGGTCTTGAACTGGAGTCTCTGGGTAATGTGGAGCCAGTGAAGGGATTGGCGGAGCGAGGGGAAAAGCCAGGGAATAGCGGGGGGACAGGTGGATTAGTCAGACAGCAGAGTTTAGGATAGATTGGAGGGGTGCGAGAGTGTTAGAAGGGAGGTCAAAAATTTTGGAAAAAAAAGCATCTTATAGTCCATAAAATACGGTAAAACACAACGAGTCCCCAAATACAGTATGTAGTCATTGTATCTGCAGACAGAGAACCGATGTCACATACAATTTCCGCCTCCATTCTGACCGCTCTCATCTGAAAATTCTCTTTTCCATTTTTCCTTCTTTATAGGCTGAAGAAAGATCTCAGACTGAAGATTTGGCTGTCTTTAAAGAACTGGCCGAAAAAGTCCTGTCTATACTAGAACGCTCATTGGAACGCCCGGTAAGGATCAATATTAATAGACGCATCTTAATCCACCGTATCTGAGGAGACTTTCTGAGAAAAGGTCTGAAGATGGCGCGGGATTTGTATCGTTACAATTGGTGCATCTGTAAATGTTGGTTTAGTCCTTCATGATTTATGTATTTGGTGATTTAGTGAAATCTTCCACATATTAATTATATACATTATATCTATCAGGAAACAACAGGAGGCGACGCCAAATATGGGCAAAATGTGACCCCGAAAATCCCTGACCCTAATAGGAGTCAGCCGGAGCTGAACAGCGATCTGATTACAGGTGAGCGATCACCCGACCTTCTACAAGGAATGTCCAGATATTACAGAGGACGGAGGATAATGTTAGATTTACTCTCTACTCTGTGTAATGGGAACCTGGCAGCACATTGTTACATATAGAAGTAGTGGTGTGACGGTATAGGCCATTGTCCCCTAATAATAATTGTTTGTAGAAATCCAATGTGCCAGTCAGGAGAAATGTAAAGTAGACACCATATACAAATCAGAATGGAAGTGCGCTGGGGGCGTGAAAGAAGAAATCCAAGTGCAGTGACACGCCCCCAGTGCACTTCCAGGCTAATTTGCAAATCTCTCCTATGTTTCAGCTCTCTTACCATCACTCGTATGTGCAGCGTGGGTGGGGGCTTCCTCATTCATGTGATGGAGGGTCCATTCTGCAGTGCTATAGCAAGTAACATGAAATAAATTAAATTTAAATTGCATTACTGCTCTAGAAAATGGGAAAAAACTAAGATACTGAGCACATAATTTGGCCAATTCATGAATGCCCAGCAGCCAATGACAAGGCGATCTTTTTGTTGGAATCCTCTCCTAATGTGAATCCTCTCCTAGGCTGAAGCCTACATTTATATGGGTAGGTAGGATCCTGTTGTAATTAAAACCACCCCGGGCTGATGTGTGGAGATAGGTTCCCAGCAAAAAAGGTCGCCTTGCAGTGACTGCTAGGCATGCACCCAGCAAAAGAAGGTCGTCTTGCCGTGACTGCTGGGCATGCACCCAGCAAAAAAAAGGGTCACCTTGCCGTGGCTACTTGGCATGCACCCAGAAAAAGAAGGTCGCCTTGCCGTGGCTGCTGGCCATGCATGAATTGGCCAAATTATGTGCTAAGTATCTTCCTTTTATCCTATTTTCTACAGCAGTAATGCAATTCAAATTTAATTTATTTCATGTTTACATGCTATAGCGTTACAGAGTGCAACTTTGTTAGTTATATATTTGGATGGCTACTCTTAGTATGCACCTGTTCACACCCATTTTCTTTTCGGAAGTGATGGTCAGTCTTTTGTTATTTATGAAGGGGTTCCTCCATCATTTACATTACATTTATCTATGGATTCCCCGTATATTCTCATATTTAGAATCCCCATATAACGAGTATTAATCCCATTTACAGACATCTTGTCATTTCTCCGTTATATTGCTGTATTATCTATGTAGGAATAATATCCTCTAATATATTTCATTTCTTCATCATTATTTTAGAAACAACTGAGCTGTCGAATCCTAACAATGGAATTAGTGAGATCCCGGAGATCCAAGAATCCGTAAGTATCATAGAGGGGGATGCGTGTGTATCATCAGATCATGGGGTGTGAATGACTCGTCCAGTATTATCCCCCATACAACCATGGGACGTCTCTATTCTAAGTGTAGATGACCCTATGGTGTTAATTACATTTGAATTACAGGGAATCTGTCACCAGGTTTATGCTATTTGGTCTGAGAGAAGCATGATGCAGGGACAGAGACCCTGATTCCATGTGTTGATTACTTTACTCGGTGGAGTAGTTGTGATAAAATCACTATTTATTTCTGCTGCAGAGCTCTGAATGCTGAGTCTTGTATAACCCCGCCCACACCATTGATTGGCAGCTTTCTGTGTACACTGTGCATAGGCAGAAAGCTGCTAATCAGTGGTGGAGGCAGGGGTACAGAGCAATAGGACTACCTGGCTAGACAGATAGTCTTCTAGTGATAATCTACTGATTTTATTGAAACAGCCACACACAGCCTAGTAAGTAACACATCACTGGAATCAGGGTCTCTGCCCCTACATCATGGTGCTTTCAGAATACATAGCAAACACCTGGTGACAGATTACCTGTAAGTCCTCCTCTGTGTGATCTCCCACATTATCCAGAATGTTATAGTAATGTATGATGACCGTTGCAGGGCGGCTCCAGGATTTCGTGGGCCCTGGGCGAAAGAGTCTCAGTGGCCCCTTTAACACATACCACGATTCATGATGCACAGATACCGCAGATAAATATATATATATATATATATATATATATATATATATATATATATATATATATATAGTACAAGGCCGAAGATTTCACTTCTTACATTACATGAGCGATATCTATTGTAAATTCCACAATAACTCAGAAAGCGGCGAATCCTCACAGCTCACAGTGCAGACCGGACAGTAATGTCCTCCACACAGTATAATGGCACCACATAGTCCTCTATACCGTATTATGAGCTCCATATATTGCTCCATATAGAATAATGGACCCCATAAAATGCTCCACGCAGGCTGTGCCCCCATATAATGCCCCATGCAGGCTGTGACCCCACACATAATGCCCCATGCAGGCTGGCCCCCCACATAATGCCCCATGCAGGCTTTGACCCCCCACATAATGCTCCATGCAGGCTGTGACCCCCACATAATGCCCCATGCAGGCTTTGACCCCCCACATAATGCCCCATGCAGGCTGTGCCCCCCCCCCACATAATGCCCCATGCAGGATGTCCCCCTCCCACATAATGGCCCATGCAGGATGTCACCCCCCATATAATTCCCCATGCAGAATGTCCCTCCCACATAATGTCCCATGCAGGCTGTGCCCACCACATAATGCCCCATGTAGGCTGTGCCCCCCCACATAATGGCCCATGCAGGATGTCACCCCCCATATAATTCCCCATGCAGGATGTCCCCTCCACATAATGCCCCATGCAGGATGTCCCACCCCACATAATGCCCCATGCAGGATGTCCCCCACACATAATGCCCCATGCAGTATATCCCCCCCACATAATGCCCCATGCAGGATGTCACCCCCCATATAATTCCCCATGCAGGATGTCCCCCCCACATAATGCTCCATGCAGGATGTCCCACCCCACATAATGGCCCATACAGGATGTCACCCCCCATATAATGCCCATGAAGAATATCACCCCCCCCCATATAATGCCCCATGCAGGATGTCCCCCCAACACATACTGCCCCATGTAGGATGTCACCTCTCACCCCATATATTGCCCCATGCAGGATGTCACCTCTCACCCCATATAATGCCCCATGCAGGATGTCACTTCTCCCCCCATATAATACCCCATGCAGAATGTCACTCCCCCCATATAATGCCCCATGCAGGATGTCACCCCCCATATAATGCCCCATGCAGAATGTCACCTCTCACCCCATATAAAGCCCTATGCTGGATGTCACTTCCCCCCCCCATATAATGACCCATGCAGGATGTCACTTCTCCCCCTCATATAATACCCCATGCAGGATGTCACCCCCCTATATAATGCCCCATGCAGGATGTCCCCCCCATATAATGCCTCATGTAGGATGTCACCTCTCACCCCATATAATGCCCCATGCAGGATGTCACTCCCCCCATATAATGCCCCATGCAGGATGTCACTTCTCCCCCCCCATATAATACCCCACGCAGGATGTCCCTACCTCCCCCCCATACAATGCCCCATGCAGGATGTCACTTCTCCCCCCATATAATGCCCCATACCTCCATACATAAAAAAAAAAAATCAAATGCTCACCTCACTGCTCACCAGCTGTGGAGAGGTAAGTATTGTGCCGGCCGTGGTCCTGAGCAAGCATTGGGGGGGGGAGCAAGGCCCACTAGCTGGCGCTGGCACCACTCTCCTCTGCTCACCGGTCCCATACCGCGCCAGGGTGCCCGACAGCAAGTGGGCCCCTCGCCTACTCAGGGCCCCGGCACTTGCCTGGGTGTGCTGGGTGCTAGCGCCAGGTCTGCCCAGCGTCCGGTTTGTATCCTCCCAACATCATATCAGTGTAAATCATCTGGGACATAATATGGGGGGAGAAGTTTTTGCATCTGTAACTTTTTTCCTGCATCTTCAATAAATCAGTATTATTTCTTATTCTTTTATAGAGCGTGATTGATTCATTGGTTCCGGCGAGAAAGCCGCATATGAGCGACTATGAAACTTCCAAACTCATCAGCAGTGGAAATTTTGGGTGAGATTTCTGTTGCCATAATCCACATTTCTCAGGGTTCCCTATGACAATGCTTCTGCCCCTGCACTCTGCCATTCAGTGTTATCATAGGGAAATTATGTGATCTGTAGCAAATCAAACTGTAAGGAAAGCGATTTAAATAATATAATTACATATAATATAATATATAATAATATAATATTATTACATTCGCCTGTGCTAGACCCTCATCTGTTCTTATGCTGCCTCCTCCACCTGAGCTTTTCTGCTCTCCACTCTGATCTTTGTTTTGATGGGGGGGCTCCATTATGAAGCTGATCAGAGAAGTTGGCTACACATGGTCACATGAAGGGTGACACCATATTGACGTCAATGACATCTACACCCTCCACCATGACCATGTGGGCCCAATCACTGGCCTCAGCAGCAGAAGAGAGCCCTGGAGCACATTCATTTTGGACCAATTTTATTTGCACTAAATTGTATTTGGTCAGTTATAGCGAATCTGCCCAAAGAGAATTTCGATAGATTCTCGTATCTATAATGTGACCTGGGTGATGGCTCCGGCAGAAGTGGCATTGTGGAGACCTCCAATAGGTGATCTATGTAGTGCTATTTTATGTATTTCTAGATGTGCATTTATAGTGGCGGCCAGACTTTTAGTATTATACATATGCAAATTGTCTCTTCAGAGAGGAAGCAAACTAGAACTCCACCTATAGGAAGTAGCAATCCTAAAAGTCAATATCGACCCTTTAACAAGCCTTGTCACATGACTTAGGATAATAGCCAAAACCAAAATCTCAATTTGCAGGAACTGCGTTCTGGGGTACTGCCCCTCTTCAGTGCAAAGTGTGAGATATGGTTTGACTGGGTGAGAGGTGTCTGACCGGTATCCAAGGGGTTGACGTTTCTCCTTGCGGACATGAGGAGACTTTTAAGCCACAATGCTCCTCTGGGAAATAGGATTGCTACTTCCTATAGGTGGCACTAGGGTGCTAGTTCTCTTCCTCTCTGAAAAGAGACAATTTGCATATTTCCCAGAAGAGCATTGCAGCTTAAAAGTCTCCTCACCTTGACATGCTTAACATGGCTTTTTCCGCAAGGAGAAACGTTACCGCTTGGATCCCGGTCAGATGCCTCTCACCCAGCCAAACCATATCTCACACTTTGCACTGATGAGTGCTTGTACCCCAAAACATAGTGTCCGAAAATTGAGTTTTTGGTTATGGCTATTATTCCATGTCATATGATAAGGCTCGTTAAAGGGTCGATATTGACTTTTAGGATTACTACTTCCTATAAGGGGCACTAGTGTTCTAGTTCTCTTCCTCTCTGAAGAGACAATTTGCATATTTCCCAGAGGATCATTGAGGCTTAAAAGTCTCCTCACCTTGACAAGCTTAACATTTCACTCTCCGCAAGGAGAAATGTTACCCCTTGGATACCAGTATTAAACATATAATGATTTCTATAGATGGATTATTAATAAGGATTTATTATAACCGATGGATTCTCCTTCTCTCCAGGGCCGTCTACTTAGTGCATCATAAAGACTCACACCAGACCTTTGCTATGAAGAAAATGGCTAAGCGGAACCTAAATACTGCACAGAGATTGGAATGGGCCTTTCTGGAGAGGGACATCTTAACATTTGCTGATTGTCCCTTTGTGGTCTCCATGCTCTGCTCCTTTCCAACTAGATCTCACCTGTGTATGGTCATGGAGTATGTAGGAGGTAAGACACATCTATTGTATTATATTCAGCCCATGTCTGCTTTCATCTTATCACTGCTCATATCATTAGGACATTGTTGGTTACATCCCCACAGAGCATTTACTATAGGTTATCTATTACCAAGATGCTCGTAAATTCATTGATCTTGGTGCAGGGGCGCTATGGGGCTCATCAGTCGGAGGGGGTCTGTCGACGCTCGGCAGTGGGCAGCATCCCTCCACCTGTCATCACAATTTCAGCGGTATTTGCTTCTTCAAGGAGGTGGGGTTGGTGGGGGCAAAAATACTGAGTAGGTGGCTAGTAGGGGCCAAAATACTGAAAGGGGGCCGTATGACTAGATATGGGGGGACTGTGAATGATGAGTGGAGGTCATCATATTAAGTGGGGTGCTGTGGGGGTCCTCACTCTATATGGAGGCCCCCATTCTGTGTGGGGACATCATACTGAGTGGGGAGTTATGCGGACCATTATATTGTGTGAGGGACTGTGGGAACCATTATCCTGAGTGGGAGGGTTGCTGTGGGTGCCATCACACCGAGTAGGGGGTTGTGGCTGGCCTCCTTCTAAGTGGTGGCCTCCTTAGGAGGATTCACTGTGGGGATACCATACTCATTGAGTGTGGGTGTGGGCATTTTTGGGAGCATCATACTCTAAAATGGCCATAAAAGTTGTATTGCTGGTGAGAACACCAAGCTGCTTCAACAGGGATATAAATATATTTCTTTTTTATTTTTTAGGGTTGGGGGCAATTACAACTTTTGATATGGGGTCTTGTGATTTCTATGTACGCCACTATCTGTGTGATCTCCCCAGGATGTTTCCGCTCACTGCTCATTATACATCATGGTTATCTGCTCGTGGTATATCATGGTTATCTTCTGTATAAACCCCTCACCGGTCATATTTCCTTTCTTCTATAGGTGGAGACTGTGGGACCCTTCTAAGCACCAGGGGTCCTTTCTCTGTCCCCATGGCCCGCTTGTACTTTGCAGAGGCGGTACTTGCCGTGGAATACCTGCATAGTTACGGTGTGGTGCACAGAGACCTGAAGCCGGAAAAGTAAGTGCCCCCGAAGTATAATAAAGTGGGGAAAGTTGTCATTTATTATCATTCAGTCTGTGAGGCTAAAACCATCTTCTCTTTTGCAGCCTCCTGATTACATCTACTGGACATATTAAAGTTACCGATTTTGGGATTTCAAAACTTGGTCTAATGATACCGAAAACCAACACCTACAAGGAATTAGCAGTGGACATCTCCAGAGAGTTCCAGGACCGTGAGGTCAGCATCACCTACAAGAACTTAGCTTGTTATTTGCAAATCTCATCACACTATTGTCTCTTCTCTACGTTCTTCCTTTCTAGAGAACTTTTCCACTAATATTTTATCTTCTGCATTGTGTTTTAACGATGATATCTTGTCATAATAATTGTTTCATCGATTCTCATCTCTATGTTCTGTTGGTTTCCAGTTCTGTGGCACCCCATGTTACATAGCCCCAGAGATCATCCTGAAAGAAGGCTATGGAAGACCTGTTGACTGGTGGTCATTGGGGATCATCCTGTATAAATTCCTGCTGGGATGTGTACCATTTGATTCTGATTCCCTCACTGAGCTTTATAAAAGGGTTGTCATTGGTGAGTAGAATAATCCGATCATTGCGTTGATTGGTTACATTTGTTTAGTTATTTCCTTTGCTCTAAGTTACAGTCCAGTAAAGAGGTTTTATTTTCTGTAATTTTCTATGTAACAGGAGAACTAATTTGGAATTGTGATCGCGCTCCACCCCTGGATGCTCAGAATCTCATCACTGAGCTGCTCAGAAGAAATCCTGTGCGTAGACTTGGGACAGGTAACAGATATACTAGTATTAATATTCCCTTATTAGACCAAGGACATATCGCTCATGTCCATGAAGATCAGCATTTCTCTATCAGCTCATCTACTGTATTTCTAGTTCTCCACACTAAGACTTCCAGTTTATTTCCTTCATGTCGGCTCAGTTTTGTCATTAGTTCAGATTACGATAAACTGTTCAGATATGGAGCCATCCCTGACTATGTCCGCATCACTTTTGTTTTTCTTTTTCTAGGAGGAGCATTTGAGATCAAGGTTCATCCATTCCTGAGTGACTTGGACTTTGACAACATTCTGAGCCAGGAGCTGGAGTATGTTCCTCAGCTTGTTTCAGACGCAGACACCAGCTTATTTATCAGTAAGTAGAAGGAGACGTCATCTAGACTAAGCGACTGTTTGTCTCATCTTCCCTAATATGTGATCATCTGTTCCCATTAATATTAGTGATAAATAGTGACTGTGTTATACTGACAACCTCTAATAATACTTCATTACCTATTTCTTGTAGATCATTCTGATATAAACAAACATCTGGTCTCAAAGGATGAGGAAGGCACAAGTGAGAACAATGAGAGCCTTGACTTCCAAAATTTTACGTCATCTTCTGAAAAGCTTTGTAAAGTAAGTATGTGATTAATAAATCCAAAATATGTAAAAAAAAAGAAAAAAAACTCTAAAAGTACATAAAAAAATATTTTATATCTTATTTTTATCCGTATTTAGCTCTGTACCATCGCTACCAGGATGGTGAACAATGAGGATCCCAATGCCCCTCCAGAGTATACACAAGAAACCAACACAAACATCTCAGAAATGTGAGTAGATTAGAAAGGGTCATTACTTCATTACTGGGAGTTCCAGGCTGATCTATGTACACAACACCAAATATAGGACATAAATAACAGAATATCAAATGCAGCATTCACCGTTTCATGGTTAACGGTCATTGTACTTTTGGCTTCAGAAAATGCAGAAGATAACAGCCCATAATTGTGGCATGTCATGCATTTTTAGCACTGCCTACTCTGTAGGAGAGCTGTAGTATTACTTGCCAGACATTCTTGGTAGTTGTGTTCTGATCCAGGGAAGGTAGTTTGGAGCAGAAAACCTTCCCCACTATGACAGTCATATGTCCTATTAGGCCTTATAGTCAGTGTTCTTATAGTGAGACAACCCATTTTATACTGTGTTTACTTACGATTTACATGTTTTTCTTCTTCAAACAGGCAGAAAGAATCTGTTCCTGTATGTAATACAGACTATGCTGTTACCATCTTGCCACCCTCGTCTCCATTGCTAGGTATGTACATGTCTACAGCACCAACAATGTGAATGTTGACTTCAAGGCTCAAATATTTCCACATGGTTTTTCTGGTCTACTATGTTATCCATGTTTCATGGATCTCAGCTATGTTGACCATGGGTTCGTACTGTATCCCTATTTCCCTAATTTTGTACAGGAGTTTTTTTTCATGTATTCTGTTTATTACGTTGCATCATCTTTTAACCTAGTGAGATATAGCGACTGTGTTATACTGACACCCTCTAACAATCCTTCCTTACCTATGTCTTGTAGATCACTCTGATGAAAACAACCATCTGATCTCAGAGGATACGGAGGGCACAAGTGAGGACGATGAGAACTTTATCTTCCGAATATTTGCATCATCATCTTCTGAGAGGCTTTCTAAAGTAAGTATGTGATCGATAAATCCAAAATATGTACAAAAAAGGATCTATAAAATTAAAAAGTATATATATTTAATAACTTATTGTTATCCACATTTAGCACTCTACCACCACTAACGGGATGGTGAACAACGAGGATCCCAAGGCCCCTCCAGAGTGTACACCAGAATCGAACACAAACATCTCAGAAATGTGAGTAGATTATGGGGTCATTACTGGGAGCTCCAGGCTGATATATGTGCACAACATCAAATATAGGACATAAATACCATAATATCAAATGCAGCATCCACCGCCCCATGGTTATGGGTCATTGTGCTTTCAGCTTTCGGAATTGTTGGATATAACAGCCCATAATTGTGGCCGGTCATGCACTTTTAGTGCTGCCCTCACTGTAGGAGAGATGTAGTATGAAATGCCGGCCATTCTTGGTAGTTGTTTTCCTCTCAGCTCTCTATAAAAGGTAGTCTTGAGCAGAAGACCTTCCCCACTATGACAGTCATATGTCCTACTAGTCCTTATAGTCGGTGTTCTTCTAGTGAGACAACCCCTTTTATATGGAGTTTACTTGAGATTTACATGTTTTTCTTCTTCAAACAGGCAGAAAGTATCTGTTCCTGTATGTAATACAGACGATGCTGTTACCATCTTGCCACCCTCGTCCCCATTGCCAGGTATGTACATGTCTACAGCACCAGCAATGTGAATGTTGACTTCAAGGCTCAAATATTCCCACATGGTTTTATACAATACTATAGGTCTCTTATGTTATCCATATTATGACAAAGCAGATCCTATAAGAATATATTGTTACTGATTTTTTTTTTAATTTTTCATCAGAATTTCCATCTCATGAAGAAAGAAAATTGGCAATAAATCTGAGTATGGAGCAACAAAACTCAGAAAATGGAAAAAATGGGAAAAAGAGACGAGGTAAGTGTGAGAATCAACTCCATGTTGTGTGATGTCAGTGAGAATAATTCATGTGGAGTAGATGTCATCTGTCAGTGATGGGATTGTCACATGTATGATTGCTGACAATGACCCCTGACCTCTGTATGATAATATTCCTCTGCCGTCCGGCCACAGTGACTGCACAGCATTATCATGTAATATGGAGTCCCATCACTTACATTATATTTATTTCTCTTGTCATAGGTTCCATCTTCCGCCGGATCTTATCATCCTGCCGGCGTGGATTATCCAGGGCTGCTCGCGCATTTGCATGCTGTCACTGTTGCCCTAAAACCATCTAAAAGACGGGACACCTAAGCATCTAGCGCCCTGAAGTCCAGCAGATCCATCATCACTGCTGGAGCTGTATAGAAGGACCTTCACCATCTACCTGTGGCCTTCTGACTGGTCAACCTGGACAAGTTTCAGTAACGCCTCTGTCATCGGGCTCCGCGGTATTCATACTGCTCGTCTAACTTGTCATTTACTGATCACCTGGTATCTGACCTCGGCTATCTTCCTGACTTTGATTTAGTCTTTTGATAATGTTCACGATTTTATTCATCCCATTATTAATTAAAAAAAAGTAAAATCTGTTACTGTTGCTCTGATTCCTTTTTGTCTTGAATTCACAAATACTTGTAACTCACTAATTGCTCTTCTTCTCACTAAATGTATTTCTCATTATCCTTAATGCAGCAGTCAGTCTCATATTTCTGTCCAGCAGTTACACTGGTGCCTCCACCCTGTACCAGTCATTACACTCATCCACAAACCTCTGCACCCTGCTGCACAGTCCTGCATCTCTACCATATCTATACTCCAATGAGCTAAGATTAACATCCTCCATAATCAGGACCTCCCACTCTCATGTCCAAGACATTTTCTCTGCTGCACCAGCTCTCAGGAGTGCACTACTGCAGGCAATCATGTTCATTCCCACTATCAGAGATTTTAAGTGTGCAGTAGAAACAGATTATTTGTGGCAGGACTATCAAATCACCTCACTATTCTAAGTTTTTCCTACAGCACTCAGTAGCACTTAATATTTGTACATATACAGATAATGGTTGGTGACTGGTTCATGCAGCCTTAATTCCACAAAGATAGAAATAAAAGGTCAACATGTTTCATACATCCAAACCATCCTTAATCATGGCAGAAAAACATAATTTTAAGTTCCCACTATGAATATTTGGTGAGATATCACAGCTGTGTATTTTCACAGCACAAAGAACGCATCTTACAGATCAGCAAATCACAGTGTGCTGACGCTTAATGTTGTAGTTTTGAACAACACCATTCATTTTATCATATAATGTGTTGAAAAATGAGAAAAAATGCCAGGTTTGGGCTCCTTCATTTTACAGTGTGTATTGTGTTGTAAAAACAAACTGGCAAAATGATTCAGAGTCAGTAGTACGATTACTGTGATACCAAACTTATAAGGTTTATATATATAAATATATATATATATATATATATATATATATACAGTGTTTAGCATAAATCAGTACACCCAAATAGATTTGTCAGCAAACCTGTAGTTTCCTTTCAGAATCATCATTTTATATGGGATACCATACTACAAAATACTCTCGCAAATTTGAGCCATTGAATGCAAACAAGATTTGGTATTTTGCAGACCCCAAAAAAGTAATTTTCTTAACAAACTCATTCAAGATCATGTTTCAAAAATGAGAACATCCCAGTAACAGTCTTAAGAGAAAAGCTAAGTTTAGACAACAAAATTCTAATTAACAAGAACTGAACCACAGGTAAGTGTAATTATTCATTAAACAGATGTCCAGCAGACAGGTGTCTGTAAAAGGAAGTTACTTAATAAAGAAAACTCCTTCCCATTTCATGCTATCAGCAATGGCACCACATAGAAGGGAAATGTCACAAAACCTGAGAAAGAAAATAATTTCTTTGCAATAAATGTGAAGTCTACAAGAAGATCAGCAAAACTTTACTTATCAGTCAGAATACTGTAGCAAAAGTGATGCAAAACTATAACAAAGATGGAACTGCAACCATCTTACAGAGACGTCCAGGCCGACTATGGAAGTTAACACCTAAACAAAAGCGTCCTCTGATGAGAAGGGTAAGTGGCACCACATAGAAGAGAAATGTCACAAGACATTTCTGAGAAAGAAAATAATTTCTTTACAAAAAATGTGAAGTCTACAAGAAGATCAGCAAAGCTTTTCTTATCAGTCAGATGGAAGCTAACATCTAAACAAAAGCATCTTCTGATGAGAAGAAAATCGACAGGCAAATTCATTGCTATTAGCTGAAGAAGTAGAAAGCCAAACTAGGGTGAGTGTTTTCCATAACACGACACGGTGTACACTGCAAATGAATGGCATTCATGAGTGTCCTCCACAAAGGAAGCCTCTCTCCCTTAAAGCCCATGAACAATAAAAGTCCGTCTACAATTTGCCAGGGTCCATGCTTAAAACTATGAGGACTACCGGGACTGTATACTGTGTATGTGCATCTTATGTGTATGTCTGTATTTTATGTTTGTGTGCACTATGTATATGCATACGTTAAAATGTGTATAGAGTATTAGCATGTGCAAATTTTATATGTGTGCCTAATATAAATATACATGGAAATGTATATGTAGGTGGTGCCTGATGGAGGGTGGGGGACCCAGATCAGAAGTCCTGATTAAGGGCCCTTCACTGTCATTGTCTGCCCCTTATATAAACAGTAAAATCCTCTTTAATAACTGGACTTCCATTGGGGTGGACTTCTCATAGATGGCCAGTAGGCATACTATATTGTGAATCTGGGCATCTCTCACAGAAAATCTGATCTGGATATGAGGGTGGTCTTCTATAAGCGGTGATGTTTTGGAGAGATTTAGGGAAAAGTCCCAATGCTTATCCATCGATCTGGTAATTTGAGTAAAATATTTGTGTTGATAACTGATCACAAAGTCACAAAATATGTAAGATTTGGCATAACCTGGTTCATTTTTCAAAAAGTTATGCTCAATTTTTTTAGCACCAAGTTTTGTTGCTTTTTTGTAGACTTACACTAACTTAGTATATTGTGTGAGAATTAAATGAATTGTGAATTAGTTGGCGCATTTTACCACACTCTGGGGGTCCCTGACAGTCCTTCTTTACCGGCCCTGTAGTGATGCCAATGTAAACTTCCAAGTGACCGCGCAGTCAATCACTGTCACGAATGCAGGACAACCTATGATTAGCTAATTTTTGGGAAATCCTTATAACAAAAGGGGATTGAAAATATTTACAATTATTTTAAAAGCATTAAAAAAAAACAGACCCAATACTTATAATTAGTTTGTTGAAAGTAGTCTAATTAAAGGGAGCTGAAAGGATTAGAGATTATGAACCCGATTCACCAGTGTTTTTGCCAGAAAACTGGCATAAAGCTCTTGAAAAGTTGCAAAGTTTTGTGACTTTTCCCATTTTCACATAATTTTAACTTCTTTAACCCCTTAAGCCCCGCGGGTGGTTTGCACGTTAATGACCGGGCCAATTTTTACAATTCTGACCACTGTCACTTTATGAGGTAATTACTCTGGAACGCTTCAACGGATCCCCCTGATTCTGAGATTGTTTTTTCGTGACATATTGTACTTCATGATTGTGGAAAAATTTCTTCGATATCACTTGCGTTTATTTGTGAAAAAAACGGAAATTTGGCGAAAATTTAGAAAATTTTGCAATTTTCAAAATTTGAATTTTTAAGCCCTGAAATCAGAGCGATATGTCACACAAAAGAGTTAATAAATAACATTTCCCACATGTCTACTTTACATGGTATCCGCTAACAATTTGAGCCGATTTTCCATTCAATTTGTTAGCGGATACCATGTTGCATTTAGAGAGTCCCTGCGTGCCCAAACATTGGAGCTCCCCCACAAGTGACCCCATTTTGGAAACTAGACCCCCCAAGGCACCTATCTAGATTCATAGTGAGCACTTGGAACCCCAGGTGCTTCACAAATTGATTCATAAAAATGAAAAAGTGTTTTTTTTTTTCACTTTTTCATTTTTACGAATCAATTTGTGAAGCACCTGGGGATTCCAAGTGCTCACTATGCATCTAGATAGGTGCCTTCGGGGGTCTAGTTTCCAAAATGGGGTCACTTGTGGGGGAGCTCCAATGTTTGGGCACACAGGGGCTCTCCAAACGCAACATGGCGTCCGCTAACAATTTGAGCCGATTTTCCATTCAATTTGTTAGCGGACACCATGTCGCGTTTGGAGAGCCCGTGATGTGCCTAAACAGTGGAGCTCCCCCACAAGTGTCCCCATTTTGGAAACTATACCCCTCAAGGATTTTATTAAGGTGTATAGTGAACATTTTGAACCCAGAGGTACGGCACAGAATTTGTTTACATTAGGTCATCATATTGAATAAGTTGTCATTATTCTTGAGCGCAAGTGCTCGCTACTTGAGTTTGCATCGGGTACTCAGGTATGCACCATGTACAGCGTGTGCTCGAGTGACATGCTCGAGTCCCTGCTCCGCATGTTTCACGGTTATTAGACACCCCAAAAAAAACATGTGGGGATCGCTCGTGCATGGCAGGCAATCCCCGTAAAGTTTTTTGGCCGCGAAGCATATGGGGCAGAGACTCGAGCATGTCACTCAAATACCCACGATACTCAATGCATACCAGAGCACCCGATGCAAACTCAAGTAGCGAGCACTTGCTCTCAACACTAGTCGCCATATCGTCATCTTTTTTTCTTACTTTTGAAAAAAATCCCAACCCCAGCCCTAACCCTAGCACAACCCTAGCCCCAGCACAACCCTAGCCCCAGCACAACCCTAGCCCCAGCACAACCCTAGCCCCAAACCCAGCCCTAACCCTAGCCCAATCCTAACCCAAGAGTTTATTTTTGACGCCGTTCCTTGTGCGGTATAAGTGATTAGACGACTTTATTCTTCGGGTCGGTGTGATTACAGCAATGCCAGAATCATATGGGGTTTTTATGACTGACAGCTGTCACACACTAAAAGACGCATTTTTTTTTAAATCTAGTTTTTGCATCGCCATATTTTGAGAGCTATAATTTTTCCAGATTTTGGCAGACAGTCATGTGACGGCTCGTTTTTTGCGGGATGACTTGACGTTGTTATTGGTGCCATTTTCAGGCACGTGACATTTTTTGATCGCTTTCTATTCCGATTTTTGGGAGGCAGAATAAACAAAAACCAACAATTCAGGAATTGTTTTTTTTTTTTTTATTCTGTTCCGCGTGTGGTAAAATTGATGAGGTAGCTTTATTCTTCGGGTCAGTACGTTTACAGCGGTACCACATTTGTATCATTTTTCTATGTTTTGGCGCTTATACACAATAAAAGCTATTTTATAGAAAAAAATATTTTTTAGTATCGCTTTATTCTGAGAGCTATAACTTTTATTTTTCGGCTGATGGAGCTGTATGGCGGCTTGCTTTTTGCGGGACGAGATGACGTTTTCAGCAGTATCATTTTTATTTATATGCGTCTTTTTGATCGCGTGTTATTCCACTTTTTGTTTGGCGGTATGGTGATAAAGCATTGCTTTTTGCTTCGTTTTTTTTTTTTTTTTTTTTACCGTGTTCACTGAAGGGGTTAACTAGTGGGACAGTTTTATAGGTCAGGTTTTTCCGGACGCGGCGATACCAAATATTTTTTTTATAATAATATTTATTGATGGGTACATTATATTTTTATTTTTGGTGTATTATTTTTTTTATTTTTTTATAATATTTTTGCACATTTTTTTTTTTTTTTTCCACTTTCACACAGTTTATACACTTTATTACTTTGTCCCACTCTGGGACTTTCACTTTTTTTTTTTCTGATCGCCTGCATGGCACAGGAATGGAGCACCATCCCTATGCCATGAAGGCTGTCAGAAATGCACAGTGTGAAGATTGCTTGGAGATGCACTGCGCATGTCCAAGCAATCTTCCTGCTCTCTGGTGACCCGGATGTTGTCATGACGACATTGGGTCGTCATGGCAACACCCGGGAAGCCTTTGCAGACTGCGCTGGAAGCCGGAAGAGGAGGTGAGTATCGCCGATCACCTCCCCTTGCCCCCGCAATGCCGCGATCGACTTCGATCGCAGCATCGCGGGGGTTAATGTGCTGGGAGCGGTGCAGGACCGCTCCCTGCACATAGTACCGGGTGTCAGCTGTGACAATCAGCTGACACCCGGCGGCGATCGCGCCCGCACAGCCTATGTGCGCGCGCGATCGCGATGACGTACTAATACGAGTCTGGCTCTTAAGTCCCAGGGCACAGACGCGTATTAGTACGTCAGATGTTATTAAGGGGTTAAAGCCCAAGACGTACTGATACGTATCTGCGCCCTGGGACTTAAGAGCCTGATATGTATTAGTACATCTTTGCGATCGCGCCCGCACACAGGCTGTGCGGGCGTGATCGCCGCCGGGTGTCAACTGATTGTCACAGCTGACACCCGGTGCTATGTGCTGGGAGAGGTCCCGCACATTAACCCCCGCAATGCTGCGATCGAAGTCGTTCGCAGCATTGCGGGGGCAAGGGGAGGTGATCGGGATAGTCACCTCTCCTGCCGGTTTCCAGCAATGTGTGCCGCGGCTTCCCGGATGTTGCCATGATGACCCGATTCACTGAGGGGTGCAGTTTTAAAAATGGTGTCACTTTTGGGTATTTTCAGTCATAAAGACCCCTCAAAGTGACTTCAAATGTGATGCGGTCCCTAATAAAATGGTTTTGTAAATTTTGTTGGAAAAATGAGAAATCGCTGGTCAATTTTAACCCTTATAGCTCCCTAATAAAAATAAATTTGGGTTCCAAAATTGTGCTGATGTAAAGTAGACATATGGGAAATGTTATTTATTAACTTTTTTTGTGTGACATATCTCTCCGATTTAAGGGCATAAAAATTCAAATTTTGAAAATTGCAAAATTTTCAACATTTTCGCCAAATATCTGTTTTTTCACAAATAAACACAAGTGATATCGAAGAAATTCTACCACAATCATAAAGTACAATATGTCATGAAAAAATATTCTCAGAACCAGGGGGATCCGTTGAAGCGTTCCAGAGTAATTACCTCATAAAGTGACAGTGGTCAGAATTGTAAAAATTGGCCTTCTCATTAACGTGCAAACCACTTTGGGTTGTAAAGGGGTTAAGGACTCTACTTGCATATACAGTCATGGCGGAAAGTGCTGGCACCCTTGAAATTGTTTCAGAAAATTACACATGTTTTATTACACGCATGTTTATTTCCTTTGTGTTTATTGGAACAACACAAAAAAACTGAGAAAAAAAAGGCAAATTGGACATAATTTCACACAAAACTCCAAAAATGGGCCGGAATACATATATATATTTTTGATGGGACAACACTGAAGATGTGACACTTTGATACAATGTACAGTAGTCAGTGTACAGCTTGTTTAACTGTAAATTTGGTGTGCCTGCAAAATAACTCAACACACAGCCATTAATGTCTAAACCGCTGGCAACAAAAGTGAGTACACCCCTAAGTGTGTTCTCAGCTGATGTTATTTGTTGGTTTTTCTTTGCATCCCGAACAATTTTCTTGGCAGTTGTGGCTGAAATTTTTGTTGGTCTACCTGACTGTGGTTTGGTTTTTACAGAGCATCTGATTTTCCATTTGTTAATCACAGTTTGAACACTGCAGACTGGCATTATCAATTCCTGGGATATCTTTTTGTATCCCTTTCCTGTGTTATACTCTTTTTGCCTCCCTTTCCTGTGTTATACAGTTCAACTACCTTTTCCCGTAGATCCGTTGATAATTCTTTTGCTTTCCCCATCTCAAAATCCAGAAAAGTCAGTGGCTGGATCCCAGAAACTCACTCAGCTTTATGCACACACACTGATTACAAGCAAACAGGTCATAGGTGAGGATGTTACCTTTAGTAGCCATTCAAACCCATTTGTGTCAAATTCTGTGCATGTTATCAGGCCAAAATCACCAGGGTATGTGAACTTTTTGATCAGGATTATTTGGATGTTTTTGGTTGTCATTAGTGATGAGCGAGCACTAAAATGCTCGAGTACTCGTTGCTCGGGTCGAGCAAATTGAAATACTCGGGTGCTCAACCCGAGCAATGAGCCCAATATAAGTCTAGGGGAAACTTGAGCATTTTTCAGGTGGCTCCCCACGGCGGTCTGCAGAGGGCCTAAAAATTACCCAAATCGATGGGAACTGTGCTCAAATGACATGGGAACAACATGGGGAAGACCCATGGAAGCATCTCTGACTCCCAGAACACTGCTGTCAACAACGTCGTCAGAGTATTACGCCACTTTTACGGCGTAAGGAACATCCTTTCCAGGGTGATGACTTGTATATAAGGCAAAATAAATAAACAAAAACAAAAATACTCCTACACACGTAGCATTTTTGACACGTTTTTGCACTTTTGCATTGCTTTCAACCAAGACAAATGCATTCACCAGGAAATGTCATTTTAACATTTTACAACCTTATCTGGCCATGTGGTGTGTGACACATCATCAGACACATGCATACAGTGCTGAAAAGACATGGGAGCAGCAAGGGGAAGACCTCTGGAAACATCTCTGACTCCCAGGTCACTGCCTAAATGTGTGCCCATCATAAGTGATCCTTGGCACATGCGAAGATGCCTCCCGCCATGCACCTGTCGTTGCAGACTTGAAACAATCACCGTCCACGTCCTTGTCCCACTGCAGTGTTCAGTTGTCCCTACCCCATTCCTTGGAATGCAAGCACAAGAATGCCGGCAGCCACCCACCCACAGGCTGCAATACTATACTGCCAAATTTCTGACAGCTGCTTGCACTTGAAATGTGGCCTTTTAGGCTCGTGGAGGCGGAAGCTTTTCATAACCTCATGCCGGCGGCGGCCGGGTGTCCATACTCGGTCCCCAGCCGCCACTATATTTCCCGGTATCGCCTCCGCCTTCCACAATCACGGGTCCCATAACATTACCCGTGCCCGCCCCAGTGCACTTACTGGGAAGGACCGCCTAACCACAAACACGTGGACAGGTGAATGTGGCCAGGGACGGTACGGAGCCAGTCCACAACTTTTTTTGCTAAGAGTTGTATTTAGCTCGGTGAAAGGACTGGCATAGAGGGAAACCGTATCTACCCTGCGTGTCATTTCTCCCAGAAAATCCTGTAAATGAGCTTGTTGCAGAAGCAATGGCAGCCCATCCAACATCAACTTGCACTTGTCAATGGTGCTTTGACACACACACATCTTTCTTTGCGCATTTAATTTCTTGAATACAGAGTTGGAAAATGGCCTGATCCGTAATGCGTTTTGAGAAATAACATGCATAAGCATGGCCGATCCGCATTAAAAAAGCAGCCATAGAGTGTCCGGGAACCTTCCCCCACACTTTTCTTAGCCAGGGCTGCTTTTCGGCAGAGTTGGACGGGCCCACCAGAGAACCGGAGACTCCTCCGGCGGGCCCTGGCTTCTCCTTCAGGAGAGTTCATAGTGCCGAGGTGAGGCCATGATGATGATAGAGGCCATCATCTGCTTAGTTTTCTTTTACTTGGAATGCAATTGCAAGTATGCAGCCAGCCACCCACCCACCCACAGACCGCAACACTAAACTGACAGATTTCTGGGCAGCTCTTTGCACTTGAAATATGGCCTTTTAAGCTTGTGGAGGTGGAAGCTTTTCACAACCTCATGCAGGCGGCGGCCGGGTGTCCATACTCGGTCCCCAGCCGCCAGTAATTTTCCCGGTATCGCCTTCGCCTTCCACAAGCACGGGTCCCACAACAGTACCCATGCCCTACCCAGTGCACTTACTAAGAAGGACTGCCTAACCACAAACACGTGGACAGGTGAATGTGGCCAGGGACGGTACGGAGCCAGTCCACAACTTTTTTTGATAAGAGTTGTATTTAGCTCAGTGAAAGGACTGGCATAGAGGGAAACCGTATCTACCCTGCGTGTCATTTCTCCCAGGAAGTCCTCTAAAGCTGCTTGCACTTGAAATGTGGTCTGAACATTACTGCTGGTACTTTTCTGTGGGAATTTTCTTGCCTCCTACCAGCCTGGAATATTTCCAGCAAACTATGGTACAACACCATGGTATTAGCACTGCCCCCAGTACCAGTAGCGAAGCCATCCTCAATTTCCTTCTCTGGAATTTTATTTGGTAGACTGAGTGGCTGCCCAAATAAATTTTCTCACAAAGGAGCTGATGATAGAGTGGCAGTAGGTTCAAGTTTCTCCAGCTTGTTAGATATTAGAGGGTGAACGGCAGCACATTGGATCAGTGGTTAGCACTGAAGTCTTGCAGCACTGGGATCCTGGGTTCAAATCCCAGCAAGGACAACATCTGCAAGAAATTTGTATGTTCTCCCCATGTTTGCATGTGTTTCCTCCTCAGTAAAAATAGAGTGTCCTGGAATCTTCCCACACACTTTTCTTAGCCAGGACTGCTTCTTAGCAGGGTTGGACAGTCCCACCAGAGAATTCTCTGGTGTGCCTTGGCTTCTACCTCAGGAGAGTTCATGATAGCGCTAACTTTGCAGCTGCTATGGGGCTCTTGAGCGGGTGAGAAAGGTTAGCTCTCAGAAACAAATCCTCTGTTGGGCACAATGTTTTTCAATCTGAAACAGCTTCTTAGTGGGAGTTGTATTTCACCACAGCCATATTCTTTAGCTCTGTGAAAGGACTGGCATAGAGGGAAACCTTATCTACCCCGGTTGTCATTTCTCTGTCACCAGGTTCCGCCCATTGTAACACATGACCATGCCTGGCTGTATGTTCAGCGGTGAGAGCCACAGATCAAGCTGCTGTGTTACAGCTTTCAACAACTATGCAGCGCTGGGCGGTTTGTCAATTAAGCATTAAGCATGTTATCTTCAGCACAGCCTGTTGCTGTTTGGCCAAGGCAGTGCTGCAGTGCTGTCAGCTTGTGACTGATGTGGTCATTTCGGAGATGGAGGAGGAGGTACATAAGCTGAACAATGTGATTACATTGAGGTTAAATTGGTGATGCTGTTTTTTATACTAAAGAAAGATCCTATTGTTATGTTTTTTTATGTTATTTTTTATGAAAAATGCATTCACCGGGAAATGTCACTTTAACATTTTACAACCTCATCTGGCAATGTTGTGTCATCAGACACATCCTGTTTTATTTATGATGGAGGGACTCTGAAAGTCATAAAGCCTATTTTATAGGGACATCAGACGGCCCTTACTATTCTTAAAAGGCCAGCAGTCGGCCCTAGCTATTGTTAGAGAGCCATCAGAGGGCTATGCTTTGTTGTTCCCATTATTAACAAGTGGGTTTCCTATACTGTTATTGCGCATCCAGTGACTGCAAGGGTTGTCAAAAATTTGGACGCAACCTAATACCCCTTTGAAGAGACATAGAGGAGGGTCTCAGTAAAAAAAATGTTCCCATTATAAAGGAGCGGGTCTTCTATAGTGGTAATGCCCATGCTGTGACTGCAAGGGTGGCCAAAATTTTTGAAAAAAAACACTAACAATTTAAAGACACAAAGAGCATGGCCACAGTAACAAGGTACGACATGTTCCCGTTAGAAAGGAGAGGGTCTGCTATACAGTTATAGGGTATGCAGTGAATCCAACGGCTGACAAATTTTAGGAAAAACCCCACTAAGAATTTAAGGACACACAGAGCAGGGCCACAGTAACAAGGTACGACATGTTCCCATTAGAAAGTAGAGGGTCTGCTATACAGTTATAGGGTATGCAGTGAATCCAACGGCTGACAAATTTTAATGAAAAACCTCAATAAGAATTTAAAGACACACAGAGCAGGGCCACAGTAACAAGGTACGACATGCTCCCATTAGAAAGGACAGGATCTGCTATACAGTTATAGGGTATGCAGTGAGTCCAACGGCTGACCAATTTTAGGAAAAAAACGACTAAGAATTTAAAGACACATAGAGCAGGGTCACAGTAACGACAAATTCCCATTAGAAATTCTAGGGTCGGCTATACTGTTATAGGGTATGCAGTGAGTCCAACGGCTGACAGATTTTAGGAAAATCCCCACTAAGAATTTAAAGACACACAGAGCAGGGCCACAGTAACAAGATATGACATGTTCCCATTAGAAAGGAGAGGGTCTGCTATACAGTTATAGGGTATGCAGTGAGTCCAACGGCTGACCAAGTTTAGGAAAAACCCACTAAGAATTTAAAGACACATAGACCAGGCCACAGTAATGACAAATTCCCATTAGAAAGGAGAGAGTCTCCCATAGTGTTGGACTATGCAGTGACTGCAAGGGCTGCCAAAAATTTGGAGGCACTTCAATGGCCCTTGGAAGAGACGTGGAGGAGCGCATCATAAATTTTTTTTACCATTAGAAAGGAGCGGGCCTCCTATACTTGTAATGCCATGCACTAAGTGTATGGGCTGACAAACATTTACTCCTGGGGGGTATACATGAACATACTGTATAAAATTTTTTTTTTTCGGGCATCATAAAAATGTAGCGCCCCGAGGGCTCGGCCGCTACAGGGGTATTGCACCTCTGCCAGAGGTGTGATATTCCACTCCCGGGTAAGGATGGAGTATGGACCAGGGTTCAGTTAGCTGCATACAGCACACTCACCCCATTTCCGAGGGACAGCTCAACGGTGCTCCCATTAGACAGAAATGCAGGCACGACAGACCATGTCCCTGGCTGGAGTGGGGAGGGGGTAGGAATACCCAGTGATGTAGGAGCAGATAGGGGTTGGTTCCTGAGCGTAGATAGGAGCCCATTGTTTGCTGGTCACCTGGGCTCATGTTCTAGAGGGCACCATCTTAGAACAGTGTTCAGTCAGAGAGAAGAAGTGACAGAGTGGGGGCCTTGGTTGTCGAACGAAGTGTGCCCTCTGCCTCCAGCGTTTTCAGATGGGAATTTTTTTAATAGTTCCGCAACAAGGGCCTTCTGGTACTGCCTCATTTTTGTACACCTGTCCGCCTCAGGAATAAGAGATATAAAGTTCTCCTTGTAGAGTGGGTCTAAAAGTGTCACCAACCAGTAATGACCTAAAATTTTGAGAATGCGAGGGTCATGGGAAAGGCAGCATAACATAAACTCAGCCATGCGTGCCAGGCTACTAACAGGCAAGACTTCCGTGTCCTCACCAAGAGGATGACTGACCATGCTCTCCTCCTCCTCCTCTCTGTCCTCTGGCCATCCACGCTGAACAGACGGTATGACAGCTGTGCAGATAGCACCGTCTATAGTGCATGAAACTAGTTCCTGTCCTTCCTCCTCCTCCTCTTCCTCATTGTCACCCAATCCACGTTGGGATGAGATGAGGCTTGGCTGTGTGTAATCACCCTGTATGGTTAATTGCTCCATCTTATCGTGCTCCGCCTCGCCTCAGAGCCGCCACCAGGTTCCGGCCATTGTCACACACGACCATGCCTGGCTGTAGGTTCAGCGGTTTGAGCCACAGATCTGCCTGCTCTTTCAGAGCTGTCCATAACTCTTCAGCATTGTGTGTTTTTTCACCTAAGCATATTAGCTTCAGCACAGCCTGTTGCCTCTTGGCCGAGGCAGTGCTGCAGTGCTTCCAGCTTGTGACTGATGCGGAGATGGAGGCTGAGGAGGAGGAGGAGGCTGAGGAGCATGAGGTGCAGGAGCTGTAGACCGTGGGGGCAACCCTGATTGACCTAGGGCCTGCAATCCTTGGCGTCGGGAGGACGTGTTCCGTCCCAAGGTCCGACTGGGTCCCGGTTTCCACTATTTTAACCCAGTGTGCTATCAGCGAGATGTACCGTCCCTGCCCACAAGCACTTGTCCACGTGTCCGTGGTAAGGTGGACTTTACCGGTAACTGCGTTGTTGAGGTCACGGCTAATGTTTTGGGACACGTGCTTGTGTAATGTGGGGACGGCACACTGGGAGAAATAGTGGCGGCTGGGGACAGAGTACCGAGGGACGGCCGCCACCATCAGGTTGCGGAATGCTTCTGTCTCCACAAGCCTAAAAGGCAACATTTCGAGCCAAGCAGTCGTGAATTGTGAGAATTTAGTAGTGTGGCCTGTGGGACGTTGGCTGCATATTTGCGCTTGCATTCCAAGGACTGGAGTATGAACAACTGAACGCTGCGCTGGGACAAGGACATGGACGTGCTTCCTGATGCTGCTACTTGAGAGTGTGCAATGACAGGTGCAGGGCAGGAGGTATCTTTGCATGCACTATGGACAGGGGATTGGCTTGCATGCACAACAGCAGAAGAAGCAATGGTGCCACCTGTAGACACTGTTCCTGGACCCTGGTGTTCGGCCCACAAAGTCGAGTGCTTTGCTGCCATGTGCCTGATCATGCTGGTGGTGGTCAGGCTGGTCGTTTTGACACCCCTGCTGATGCTGGTCTGGCTCGTGATGCAAATGGCCTTTTTGGAGCTATCGGCAGAGTCTTTAAAAAACAACCAGACTCGGGAAGACCTAACAGTTGTAGTGGCAACTTCCTTCGTGTTGGTGTTACGGGAAACGGTAGCCTGCCTTCTGTCTGCGGCCACCACACTGCTTCTTCCTGCCTGTTGGGGTGCTCTGCCTCCCTCCCCCTGTGTGCTGCTGCCCTTGCTCTGCATGTCCTCCTGCCAGGTTGGGTCAGTTACTATATCATCCACCACCTCGTCTCCCACTTCTGCACCCTGGTACTATTCCTGACTTTCTGCCAATTGTGTCTCACATCGTCCACCTCTTGTCACAGTTTCCCACCGGCGCCTTCGTGTGACCGTGGCTGCTCAAATATTTGGGCATCGCTACACGTGATCTCCTCTTGCCCCGCTTCAAGTGGACCGGGCGAGAGGCCCGAATCCATAAATGGAAAAGTGAACAGCTCTTCAGATTGTCCAAGTGTGGGATAAGTTGTCTCTGGGTACTCGGCATGGTGGGAGGAAGGAGGATCAGGGTGAGGAATATGCGGTCCAGACTCACGGCTACTGAGACTTGACCGTGTGGAAGACAGGGTGGTGCTGGTGGTGGCTAAGTGACTGGAAGCATTATCCGCTATCCAACCAACAACCTTTTGACACTGATCTGGGTTCAATAGTGGTGTGCTGCAGTCCCCTAGAAATTGGGACAGGAAGGTCAGGCGAGAAGATGTGGGTGTTTGTTGTGGCACAATTTCGGCTTGCCCACGGCCTTGTCCTCGGCCTCTGCATGCACCATTACCATCACGTCCAGTTCCCCGTCCCTTGCCACGTGCCTTGCCCATTTTAAATGGAGGATAGTATCTTCCACGCTCACTACAAATGACTGAGTTAGAAGCGAAGTTATATGTGATCGGGGTGATGGAGAAAACAGAGTTTTAAAAACCTGGCCTGTAAGTAAGTAGTGTGAACAGCAAACTGCTGTGAATTGCTTCACTGACACACTGAAAAAATGGAGGCCAGAAATGGCAGTATTTTCTGACAACGTATATGTGATCCGTGTGACGGAGAAAACACAGTTTTAAATAGCTGGATTTCTAGCGCTCTAATATGGAAAGGACCTGGCTATATTCTGCAGTGCCAACAAGCAAATGGCGCAGAAAAACGGTGTTCTCTGGATTGCTTTATAAGCAAATAATGAGGATTAAGATCCAAAGAAAAGTATTCCTCGCCCCTGAGACCTGGGCCTTTGTATAGAAATATCTAACAGCAGCAGAAGGCAGAATTGGAATGGAACCTCTTGTGCTATATGCACTGCAGTCTGCTATATACCCTGCCTGCCTGCCTATATACACTGCCTGCCTGATATCTCTGCAGATGGATTAGTCCTCAAAAGGACTGTTTGTTGAGATGGATATGTGTAATATGCGGTTTTTCTCCCTACACTACCTAATACACAATCAAATCTCTTCCTAACGCAGCATCAGCTCTCCCTACACTGTCTGATCCGGAGTGACTGTGATGAGCATGGCGGCGCCAGGTCTGATATACACCTGATGACGCTGTGCGGCCAGCCAATCACTGTAATGCCCACAACCAACATGGCTATGGCATTACAGTGCATGGCAGGCAATCCCTGCATGTTCATTGGCTCTGTAAAGAGCGCCAAACATGCAGGGAGGGGACCCGACTTCCCGCCCGACCAACCCGGAAATACTCGGTGAGCGCAGAGCATCTCGAGCAGTGAGATACTCGGGCGAGCACCGAGCAGTAGCGAGCATGCTCGCTCATCACTAGTTGTCATTAAGATTTAAAAAGAGAAAACACAGAAATGTGACAGTAAATGGCTTCACCCAACCAATAACCATGAGTGGAGAAAAAGTGTTTTTGTTATCATTCATTTTCTCTGAAACAAGGCCAAGAAAGCAAAAATTCTGCCGGGGTATGTAAACTTTTGAGCAGAACTGTATATGCGCCAGCCCCAGTGTCTCCTATTCTATGTACTCCAGCCCCAGTGTCTCCTATTCTATGTACTCCAGCCCCAGTGTCTCCTATTCTATGTACTCCAGCCCCAGTGTCTCCTATTCTATATACTCCAGCTTCTTCTGTGATGTATATGCTCTAGCCCCAATGTATCCTGTGATGAATATACGCCAGCCCCAGTGTCTCCTATTCTATATACTCCAGCCCCAGTGTCTCCTATTCTATATACTCCAGCTTCTTCTGTGATGTATATGCTCTAGCCCTAATGTATCCTGTGATGAATATACGCCAGCCCCAGTGTCTCCTATTCTATATACTCCAGCTCCAGTGTCTTCTGTGACGTAGCTAATGTAGCCCTAATGTCTCTTATGCAGAGGCGTCGCATGATAAAGCAGTGAGACACAAGCTCCCTGCCCTATCACTATCTCTTTCATATGCCACAGATCGCCATAGGCCTGCGGTTAACGAGATGTCAGCATCCTCACGCAGGTGGCTCGGTGACATCATTGCATCGCTCTGCTCTGCAGTCCCGCCATGGAAGAGGAGACAGAGGCCGTGATGTAGGGAATCAGGATTAAGTGAGAATAAACGTTATTTTTTTAAATGATCGGGCAGTGGAGCCATCCTACTATATATCTGGAGTAGTGGGTCCATCATACTACATATGGAGTAGTGGGGCCATTATACTATATGTATGTGGGGCAGTGGGACCATCATAGTATATACAGGTGCATCTCACTAAATTAGAATATCTTCAAAAAGTTAATTTATTCCAGTTCTTCAATACTGTTTCAGTATGCTCCACAATCATGAGGAAGACTGCTGACTTGACAGATGTCCAGAAGGCAGTCATTGACACACTCCACAAGGTCCTAGAGTTCCAATTTTCATTTGGAAATCAAGGTCCCAGAGTCTGGAGGAAGAGTGGAGAGTCCACAATCCAAGCTGCTTGAGGTCTAGTGTGAAGGCTCCACAATCAGTGATGGTTTGGGGGGCCATGTCATCTGCTGGTGTAGGTCCACTGTGTTTTATCAAGACCAAAGTCAGCACAGCCGTCTACCAGGACATTTTACAGCACTTCATGCTTCCCTCTGCCCACAAGCTTTTTGGAGATGGAAATGTCATTCTCCAGCAGGACTTGGCCCCTGTCCACACGGCCAAAAGTACCAATACCTGGTTTACACACAACAGTATCACTGTGCTTGATTGGCAGCAAACTCGCCTGACCTTAACCCCATAGAGCAGGGGTCTCAAACTCGGCTGGGTATATGGGCCGCAAATGGAAAAAATTTGAATTTGGGGGGCCGCATTTTTTGTTCAATGTGACATTTTTAGTGATACCATTTTTTTTTGTATACACCTTTTGAACATTTTTGCCCTGTTTATTTTTTTATAGCTTGGGTCCTTATGGATGTGGCGATAATAAACGTGTACTTTTTTGTGTTTACTTTAGTTTACATATAAAACAGCATTTTTAGCGCCCAATATTTTTTCATGCTTTATTTTTATTTTTTTGATTTTTACAATTTTGTTTCCCCCAATTGGCCACATACAGTAAAATTGTCTTACAATTAGCATCATATAGTAATAATGGCAAACATCTTGTAGTAATGTCCCCATCTTGTACTAATGTGCCCCAACCAGGTCCCCATCCTGTGGCTATGTGCCCCATCCAGGTTCCCATCCTGTGGCTATGTGCCCCATCCAGATCCCCATCCTGTGGCAATGTTCCCGATCCAGGTCCCCATCTAGTGGCTATGTGTCCCATCCAGGTCTCCATCTTGTGGCTATGTGCCCCATCCAGGTCCCCATCCTGTGGCTATGTTCCCCATCCAGGTCCCCATCTTGTGGCTATGTGCCCCATCCAGGTCCCCATCTTTTGGCTATGTGCCCCATCCAGGTCCCCATCTTGTGGCTATGTGCCACATCCAGGTCCCCATCTAGTGGCTATGTGCCCCATCCAGGTCCCCATCTTGTGGCTCTGTGTCCCATCCAGGTCTCCATCTTGTGGCTATGTGCCCCATCCAGGTCCCCATCCTGTGGCTATGTTCCCCATCCAGGTCTCCATCTTGTGGCTATGTGCCACATCCAGGTCCCCATCTAGTGGCTCTGTGCCCCATCCAGGTCCCCATCTTGTGGCTATGTGCCACATCCAGGTCCCCATCTAGTGGCTCTGTGCCCCATCCAGGTCCCCATCTTGTGGCTATGTGCCCCATCCAGGTCCCCATCTTGTGGCTATGTGCCACATCCAGGTCCCCATCTAGTGGCTCTGTGTCCCATCCAGGTCTCCATCTTGTGGCTATGTGCCCCATCCAGGTCCCCATCCTGTGGCTATGTTCCCCATCCAGGTCTCCATCTTGTGGCTATGTGCCCCATCCAGGTCCCCATCTTTTGGCTATGTGCCCCATCCAGGTCCCCATCTTGTGGCTATGTGCCACATCCAGGTCCCCATCTAGTGGCTCTGTGCCCCATCCAGGTCCACATCTTGAGGCTATGTGCCCCATCCAGGTCCCCATCTTGTGGCTATGTGCCCCATCCAGGTCCCCATCTTTTGGCTATGTGCCCCATCCAGGTCCCCTCTTGTGGCTATGTGCCCCCTGTGCTGTTCTTCACACACATAAAAAAAAAAGAAGATGATTCTCACCTGTCCTCCGTTCCCTCGGCGTCCTTCCTGCAGATGTGGCCGCAGGCACCACAGAGTCAGACCCCTTGACGATCCCGACCTGGTCCAGGAGGAGCCGCCGACAGCAGCGCTGCATTGCCGCACACAGACTGTCTCCCAGCACAGCATTTCCAATGCCAGCCGCCGGCCAATCAGAGGCCAGCAGCTGACATCAGCGTACGGCAATGACGTCATACTCACTGCGCCGACACGCAGATATCAGCTGCTGGCCTCTGATTGGTCAGCGGCTGTCATTGGAAATGCTGTGCTGGGAAACAGTCTCTGTGTGGCAATTCAGCGCTGCTGTCGGCGGCTCCTCCTGGACCTGGTCAGGATCATCAAGGGGTCTGTGCCTGCGGGCCGCATAAAGCAGCCTCAGGGGCCGCATGCGGCCCGCGGGCCGCGTGTTTGAGACCCCTGCCATAGAGAATCTATTATAGAGAATCTATGGGGTATTGTCAAGAGAAAGATGAGAGACACCAGACCCAACAATGCAGATGAGTTGAAAGACAGCTTTTTGTATTGAAGAACTGAAATAAATTAACTTTTTGATGCTATTCTAATTTAGTGAGATGCACCTGTATATGGAGCAGTGGGACCATCATGCTATATATATGGAGGAGTGGGGGCATCATACTAAATATAGAGCAGTGTGTGTGTGTCACCCCAGGCCTGGATGCCACAAACAATAATCTGTTTCTGAAAGCAGGAGGGAGGTCCCCTGGTTAGGAACAATTACAATACAGCACCTCCTGTTCCAGGCCAGCAGGGGGAGCTGGCTGCCCCTATAAAAGCTGGAACTGGGGGCAGGGTTAGAGAGAACTGGAAGACCTAGCTCAGGAGTGAGACTAGTCCCAGAGAAGGAGGGACAGTTCAGCTGTAGCTGAGGAGTCCGTGAGGCAGAGGAGAAACTGCAAGCCAGGGACAGAGGCGACGAGAGCCGGTCC